>NC_091359.1:5097356-5307356 GCF_038502225.1 Cherax quadricarinatus | reverse complement strand
AGAGAAAACGTAATTTTTCCCTCAACCCGGCATATAAATATAGCATGTTTATATGCTATGTAACATGTTTCTTATATAATTTTTAAGAAAATATCATAGATCGATTAATGAAAATGTCTATATTGACGTAAAATAAGACATTTAATGTGCCCAAGAGTGATTATTATTATGTACTACATACTCTCCTCACTTAACAACGGAGACAGGGATCTAAGACCCCATCGGTAAATGAATTCATCTCTAAACGAGGAGCATACTATAATGGTAGTGGATCTGTGTCAACCATCTTTGATATTGTTTTAATGTCACCTTTACACCATTTATAACATTTCTGGTATATTTTTAAATATTTATACAGCAGTGTACTGTACGTATATGGTAATAAGCAGAATTGAGGAAATCGGCTCTAAAATACAGTGGTCCCTCGTTTTTCGTAATTAATCCGTTCCTGGAGCCGTTACTATAAACGAAATTTACGATTTACGAATCAATTTTCCCCATAAGAAATAATGTAAATACAATTAATCCGTTCCTGACACCCAGAAGTATTAAAACAAAAAAGTTTTTAACATGAAATATACATGTAGTACATAAACAATACAATGGGAAATGATGAATGAAACATTAACAGCATAACACTTACCTTTATTGGAGATTCTTCTTAGTGTATGGGAGACTGGAGGAGGAGAGTGGATTGTTTATAGTTTGGAAGGGGAATCCCCTTCCATCAACACCTCAGGTACCATTTGCTTTTCTGGGGTTGCTTCTCTTCTCTGTTTCTTAATGCCACTAGGACCACCTTGAGTCACTGGAGTCCTGTCTCACAAAATAACTGTGGAGAGAGCTCGGTTTCTGGCGTCTCTTTAACACTTCCCTAAAATGGCCCAAGACTTTGTCACTGTACATGTTGCCAACCTGGCTTGCAACAACCTTGTTAGGGTGATGTTTCTCCATAAAGCTTTCCATCTTACCCCACATAGTAAAAATCTCTTTAATTTCTGAAGAAGGCACCTTCTTCTATCTCTCTTCCTCCTCCTCTGCAGCAAGATTCTGAGCTGCGATGTGTTGCTCTTCCTGCTGAAGCTCTTGCAGCTCCTCAGTGGTGAGCTCTTCATTGTGGTCTTCCACCAATTCTTCCACATCCTCCAAACTCACATCCAACCCCATGGAACTCCCCAGTGCCACAATTGATTTTACAACAGACATAGGCTCATTAGGGTCAGTCCCAAATCCTTCAAAAGCCCTCTTGTCGACACAATCTGGCCACAATTTTCTCCAGGCAGAGTTCAAAGTGACTCACGAAATCGTAATGACACGATTGCAAACAAACCATACCCCGGCCGGGATTGAACCCGCGGTCAGAGAGTTTTGAGACTCTCTGACAGCGGGTTCAATCCTGGCCGGGGTATGGAGAGTTCAAAGTCCTGGTAGTCACTCCCTCCCAAGCCATACCTATAAGGGTTATGCAGTGGAGGATGCTGAAGTGTTCTCTCCAAAATTCCCTTAGGGTCAAGTGAGTGTCTGTGGTCACAGTCAAGCACCTGTGAAACATTGCTTTTGTGTAGAGTTTTTTAAAGTTTGCAATAACCTGCTGGTCCAAGGGTTGGAGGAGAGGAGTGGTATTCAGGGGCAAGAACTTTACTGTGATGAACCCAAACTCCTCGAAAATTAGGTCATTCAAGTTTGGAGGATGAGCAGGTGCATTGTCCATTACTAGCACGCACTTGAGATCCAATTTCTTTTCCAGGAGATACTCCTTCACACTAGGGCCAAACACTTCATTGAACCACTCGACGAAAATTTCCCTCGTGACCCATGCCTTACTATTAGATTTCCAAAACACACACAATTTACTCTTCATAACATTGTTTTTCCTGAACACTCTGGGATTTTCAGAATGGTACACTAGTAATGGCTTCACTTTGAAATCCCCACTAGCATTAGCGCAGAACAATAGCGTCAGCCTGTCTTTCATAGGCTTATGTCCTGGCATTACCTTTTCCTCTTGTGTAATGAAGGTCCTCTTTGGCATTTTCTTCCAAAAGAGGCCTGTTTCATCACAACTGAAAACTTGTTCAGGTTTCAGTCCTTCACTGTTTATGTACTCCTGGAATTCATGCACATATTTTTCAGCCGCCTTGTGGTCTGAACTGGCAGCCTCACCATGCCTTACCACACTGTGTATGCCAGTACGGTTCTTAAATCTCTCAAACCAGCCTTTGCTGGCCTTAAATTCACTCACTTCACCACTATTTGCAGGCAATTTCTTTACCAAATCTTCATGCAACTGTCTAGCCTTTTCACAAATAAACGAAGTCATAAGAGTATCTCCTGCTAATTGTTTCTCATTTATCCACACCAATAATAACTTCTCAACCTCTTCCAGTACTGGTGATCTCATTTTTGTCAGCATAGTTACTCCCTTTGCAACAACAGCATCCTTTATTTCATTTTTCTTGGCCACTATGGAACATAAGGTTGTGTAGGGTTTCTTATACATCCTGGACAGTTTGGCCACACTTGTACCACTTTCATATTGTTCAATGATGGTTTTCTTAAATTCAATTGTATTTCTCACCTTCTTTACCACAGGCTTGGCACTAGGAGCTTTCTTTGGAGCCATGGTAGCTTATTTAGTACTTGCAAGCACTAAAATAAATGGAATATTATGAAATATTTCGCTGGAGCACGCGAGGGGACCTTCGCTCACTGGTAAACAATGCCAGACTGGCTGCCGCCCTGGCCCACGCCGTGCGTACACGTCCCGGACGAACTACGACTCACGAGTCAACCTATGAAAAGCGAGTCCATGTTTATACGAAAATATCCCTATGATTGGCAAATTTTACGATTGCCGGGAACTACAAAAAGCGGGGGACCACTGTACATTATTTCAGTATAAATACTGGTCAGAGAGCCCGTCGTAAGTCCAAGGCGTCGGTAAATGAGTACATCGCTAAGTAAGGAGAGGCTGTATTAGTATTACTACTATGGCATTAAGACTAGAGGGACACTCTTAGTGATTTTAATGTGTACCTGTAAGCCAGCACAGTGTGTAAGTATATTTAGGTACAGGTACACAAGTATTATTATCATAACACATATAAAATACCTAGGTATTAGGTTGGTAGACAGCAACCACCCAGGGACGTACTACCATCCTGCCAAGTGAGTGTAAAACGCAAGCCTGTATTTGTTTTACATGATGGTAGGATTGCTGGTGTCTTTTTTCTGTCTCATAAACATGCAAGATTTCAGGTACGTCTTGCTACTTCTACTTACACTTAGGTCACACTACACATACATGTATACAAGCATATATATACATACCCCTCTGGGTTTTCTTCTATTTTCTTTCTAGTTCTTTTTTTTTTTTTCAACAAGTTGGCCGTCTCCCACCGAGGCAGGGTGACCCAAAAAAGAAAGAATATCTCCAAAATACTTTCTTCATCATTCAACACTTTCACCACACTCACACATTATCACTGCTTTTGCAGAGGTGCTCAGAATACAACAGTTTAGAAGCATATACGTATAAAGATACACAACATATCCCTCCAAACTGCCAATATCCCAAACCCCTCCTTTAAAGTGCAGGCATTGTACTTCCCATTTCCAGGACTCAAGTCCGACTATATGAAAATAACCGGTTTCCCTGAATCCCTTCACTAAATATTACCCTGCTCACATTCCAACAGATCGTCAGGTCCCAAGTATCATTCGTCTCCATTCACTCCTATCTAACACGCTCGTGCACGCTTGCTGGAAGTCCAAGCCCCTCCCCCACAAAACCTCCTTTACCCCCTCTTTCCAACCCTTTCGAGGACGAACCCTACCCCTCCTTCCTTCCCCTATAGATTTATATGCTTTCCATGTCATTCTACTTTCATCCATTCTCTCTAAATGACCAAACCACCTCAACAACCCCTCTTCTGCCCTCTGACTAATACTTTTATTACTCCACACCTTCTCCTAATTTCCACACTCCGAATTTTCTGCATAATATTTACACCACACATTGCCCTTAGACAGGACATCTCCACTGCCTCCAACCGTCTCCTCGCTGCTGCATTTACAACCCAAGCTTCACATCCATATAAGAGTGTTGGTACTACTATACTTTCATACATTCCCTTCTTTGCCTCCATAGATAACGTTTTTTGACTCCACATATACCTCAATGCACCACTCACCTTTTTTCCCTCATGAATTCTATGATTAACCTCATCCTTCATAAATCCATCCGCCGACACGTCAACTCCCAAGTATCTGAAAACATTCACTTCTTCCATACTCCTCCTCCCCAATTTGATATCCAATTTTTCTTTATCTAAATCATTTGACACCCTCATCACCTTACTCTTTTCTATGTTCACTTTCAACTTTCTACCTTTACACACATTCTCAAACTCATCCACTAACCTTTGCAATTTTTCTTTAGAATCTCCCATAATCACAGTATCATCAGCAAAAAGTATTTTTATTATTATTATTTTATTATCACACTGGCCGATTCCCACCAAGGCAGGGTTGCCCGAAAAAGAACAACTTTCACCATCATTCACTCCATCACTGTCTTGCCAGAAGGGTGCTTTACACTACAGTTTTTAAACTGCAACATTAACACCCCTCCTTCAGAGTGCAGGCACTGTACTTCCCATCTCCAGGACTCAAGTCCGGCCTGCCGGTTTCCCTGAATCCCTTCATAAATGTTACTTTGCGCAAAAAGTAACTGTGTCAATTCCCATTTTGAATTTGATTCCCCATAATTTAATCCCACCCCTCTCCCGAACACCCTAGCATTTACTTCTTTTACAACCCCATCTATAAATATATTAAACAACCATGGTGACATTACACATCCCTGTCTAAGACCTACTTTTACCGGGAAGTAATCTCCCTCTCTTCTACACGCCCTAACCTGAGCCTCACTATCCTCATAAAAGCTCTTTACAGCATATAGTAACTTACCACCTATTCCATATACTTGCAACATCTGCCACATTGCTCCTCTATCCACTCTATCATATGCCTTTTCTAAATCCATAAATGCAATAAAAACTTCCCTACCTTTATCTAAATACTGTTCACATATATGCTTCAATGTGAACACTTGATCTACACATCCCCTACCCACTCTAAAGCCTCCCTGCTCATCCTCAATCCTACATTCCGTCTTACCTCTAATTCTTTCAATTATAACCCTACCGTATACTTTTCCTGGTATACTCAGTAAACTTATTCCTCTATAATTTTTACAATCTCTTTTGTTCCCTTTCCCTTTATATAAAGGGACTATACATGCTCTCTGCCAATCCCTAGGTACCTTCCCCTCTTTCATACATTTATTAAACAAAAGTACCAACCAATCCAACACTATATCCCCCCCTGCTTTTAACATTTCTGTCATGATCCCATCAGTTCCAGCTGCTTTACCCCCTTTCATTCTACGTAATGCCTCACGTACCTCCACCACACTTACATTCTGCTCTTCTTCACTCCTAAAAGATGGTATACCTCCCTGGCCAGTGCATGAAATTACCGCCTCCCTTTCTTCCTCAACATTTAAAAGTTCCTCAAAATATTCTCGCCATCTACCTAATACCTCCCTCTCCCCATCTACTAACTCCCCTACTCTGTTTTTAACTGACAAATCCATACTTTCCCTAGGCTTTCTTAACTTGTTTAACTCACTCCAAAATTTTTTCTTATTTTCATTAAAATTTCTTGACAGTCCCTCTCCCACTCTATCATCTACTCTCCTTTTGCATTCTCTCACCACTCTCTTCACCTTTCTTTTACTCTCCATATACTCTGCTCTTCTTATAACACTTCTGCTTTGTAAAAACCTCTCATAAGCTACCTTTTTCTCTTTTATCACACCCTTTACTTCATCATTCCACCAATCACTCCTCTTTTTCCTGCCCCCACCCTCCTATAACCACAAACTTCTGCCCCACATTCTAATACTCCATTTTTAAAACTATTCCAACCCTCTTCAACCCCCCCACTACTCATCTTTGCACTAGCCCACCTTTCTGCCAATAGTCGCTTATATCTCGCCCGAACTTCCTCCTCCCTTAGTTTATACACTTTCACCTCTCTCTTACTTGTTGTTGCCACCTTCCTCTTTTCCCATCTACCTCTTACTCTAACTGTAGCTACAACTAAATAATGATCCGATATATCAGTTGCCCCTCTATAAACATGTACATCCTGGAGCCTACCCATCAACCTTTTATCCACCAATACATAATCTAACAAACTACTTTCATTACGTGCTACATCATACCTTGTTCTTGTTCTTGTTTATTTCCTCTTATCTCCATGGGGAAGTGGAACAGAATTCTTCCTCCATAAGCCATGTGTGTTGTAAGAGACGACGAAAATGCCGGGAGCAAGGAGCTAGTAACCCCTTCTCCTGTATATATTACTAAATGTAAAAGGAGAAACTTTCGTTTTTCCTTCTGGGCCACCCCGCCTCGGTGGGATACGGCCGGTGTGTTGAAAGAAGAAGAACATATAAAATATGCTATAACTTTAAAAAACTTGAAATTTTGGAAAGTTTCCAGACATAATAGAGAGAGGTGCTCATGGAGAAAGTAAACAAACTGGGTGGCGCCGCCATATTAAAAAGACAGGTTGCCGTATAGCGAGTTTTGGTCATAATTTGAAATCGCTGTATTAGCGGAACACCATAAGGCAAAATGCCATAAAGTGGGGCCCTACTGTACATATAAAAGCAGGGGTACAATAACTACACAAGAGAAAGCTTACTAAACAGAGAGGTGTTTAAGGTTTCTCAACACCCTTAATTAATATAAAAAAAAATTACCATCAGATAACAATCTGTCTTTAAGAGAGAGCTTACGGGTTCTTAATGTCAGTTCCTGTTGAGCCGAGCTATGGTGTGTACAACAAAGTACAGTGGACCCCCGCATAGCGAACTTAATCCGTGCAAGAGGGCTGGTCGTTATGCGAAATGTTCGCTATGCGAATTAATTTTCCCCATAAGAAATAATGGAAATAAAATTAATCCGTGCAAGACACCCAAAAGTATGAAAAAAAAATTTTTTTACCACAAAAAAATGTTAATTTTAGTACACACAAACTGAAAAAGGCATGCACAATTACATGACACTTACTTTTATTGAAGATCTGGTGATGATTGATGGGATGGGAGGAGGGGAGAGAGAGTGTTAGTGTTTAGAAGGGGAATCCCCTTCCATTAACACTTGAGGAGGCAAGTCCTTTTCCGGGGTTACTTCCCTTCTTCTTTTAATGCCACTAGGACCAGCTTGAGAGTCACTGGACTTCTTTCTGTCCATAGAGCTCTGTACCTCCCGTTCCTTTACGATTTGTCTAAAATGGGCCATAACATTGTCATTGAAATAGTCACCAGCACGCCTTGCAACAGCTGTGTCAGGGTGATTTTCATCCATAAAGGTTTGCAGTTCAACCCACTGTGCACACATTTCCTTAATTTTTGAAGTAGGCACAATGGATTCCACAACTGGCATAGGCTTCTCAGGGTTAGCCCCAAACCCTTCAAAATCTTTCTTAATTTCCATACTAATTCTCACCCTTTTTACCACAGGGTTGGCACTAGAAGCTTTCTTGGGGCCCATGGTCACTTATTTTCAACAAACAGAACCGAAAACACTGTAATAATACGAAATATTCCGAGTGTATGCTTGAATGTTACCGCGGAGGCTAGCTGGTAAACAATGGGACAGGCGGCACATGTGAGGCTGGCCGAGGCCGCACATTGGACGCGTCTCGGACGAAGTTCGCTGAGCGGGTTTTTGTCTACTATGCGGGGCAAAATTTTAGCGATCAAAGCGTTCGCTATGCGGAATGTTCGCTATGCAAGGCGTTCGCTATGCGGGGGTCCACTGTATTTCCAAGTCACTTACCTACACATCCTGCTTGTTTGTCGTAGGTGTTCTCCTCACAGCGGTCACATCTGCGACCGTCAACATTTTCTCGGCACTAAAATAAATAATTAAACATGAACCTCTGTTTCATTATATGAGAAATAAATGATAAATCCCATGGAATGCTAACAACTAATTTTGTTTTAAAAAATAGTGCATCATAAATACCTAAATGCATTTCATAATTAGTGACTTCCTTTTGTATCAAATCATATATACTAACTTTAACTTCTTTGTATGGCTCATGGGAAATAAAATAAACTTTAATTAAAAAATTTATTTTACCTACATTATCAGGTATGCAATTTTAAGAGCACAAAGAGGCTGCCCTGATGCTAGTAAGGGCTCCTGATCCAAAGAATCAAGTATACCCTCCTGTTATTAGGATCAAACCTGATTACCTTGAATTCCCCAGATGTATGAACCTTCTAGATCCAACAGCACCTCATGAATGTAATAAAATCATTAATAATATTTTTTTTTTTCAAATTATTGTCCAATATGAACATTTTCACTAACATTATAACACCAAAATAAGAACAAGTCTTATTAAACATTTATTTTTTCACAAGAGCTTAACAAATGTTTATGGTTCTTCCCATCAGATCCTATCAAATGTTGATCATTTGGCTGAATTAGTCACATCCTGATTGAACATTTTGTTATATTAACACTTTTTACTTAAAATAAAAGTGTCAATTACAGGTTTTCCTCAACATTCACGAGGGTTAGGGGATCAAGAACCTCGCGTATGTTGAAAAATCGAGTACTGATAGTACCCTTCTCTTCAAACAATAACAGGAAAATATTCACAATCCATAATAATATATCAAACAGTATGATAACATAATGTAACAAACTGTGAGCTAATATCCTATAAAATCTCAAAATGAGACTTATAATGCCAAAAAAATTTTAATATACCTACCGGACACTGGCCAGTAGCATCACACTGAAGAGAAACTGAGCCAATGGGGTCACACTCACAGGCTTGGCAGCCATTACGAGAAAAGCCGTAGTGATTGGGCTCACACATGTCACACTTGCGCCCTGTTACACCTACTTGACAAAAGCATTGACCGGACTGTAAATCACAAGTGCCATTTAGTGCCCCTGTTGAGTCACAACCACATGGTTCGCAACCCTGAAACAGAAATGCATCTTCAGCCAGTGACCAACTTTTAACATGGTACAAATGAATTTGATTCAGTTATTTAAACATGAGCAAAATAGGGCAGTACGGTGGTAGACAGTAACTACCCAGGGAGTTACTGTCATCCTGTCATGGGAGTGTGAAAAAGAAATGTGGCAGGTGTATGAGAAGACTTCTGGTTGTTCATGTCAAATCTTTATTAGAATCCCCCGACAGGTGAAGCCTATAATGATTGAACATAATAATGGTATACAATGCCAACAAGTTGATAAGTAAGACACATGTGCAACAATTAGGTATCTTCATTTTGAAATGTTTTGCCTGAGCAGTAGGCTTCTTCAGTCGAATAAAGAAGAAGCAGCAGAAGTAGTAGAGACATAATCAGCCCATCACCCTTGAAGACAGTTTTGAGGTGGTCAGTCCTTCAGCCTAGAAAAAGAGTTCTGCTCCATAGTCTGGAATAATGTGAAGCAACAGCAACAGATTTGCTACACTGCCTCTGAGTCAATGATAACCCTCTTACTTGTACTACTGGCCCCTGCCTTTTCTGCCATCAAGATTTTCTCCACCTTAACAGTGTATGTCCCCATTTTGTTGATACTGCTTCATACTGTTTCAGACTATGGAGCTGAACTCTTCTTCAGGCACTGAGGGACTGACCAACTCAAAACTATGACTTAAGAGGGTGATGGACTGATTACATCTCTATTACTTCTGCTGCCTACTCTATATTTAACTGAAGAAGCCTACTGTGTAGGAGAAGTGTTTCGATATAAAGATACGTAACTGTTGCACATGTGTCTTACTTATCATTGCCTACAGTGCTTGTTGGAATTTTTTACCCTCAAAGGTTTTTACTTATTGCTATGGAATGCCTGGTCCATTTGGATTTCAATGGTGATAATCTATAACAAAGGGAAGGCTAATATTACTACTGAAAAGGGAAGGTGCCCTTTTCTCATTTTATGAAGCCATTCCTGATTTTGGTTTCTGAGCAAAACTTTGAGAAAACTGATTGGCTTCAAAATTTCAACAGTGGTGTATCCTCCTTCAAAGGAGGTTCACAATGTCACTGCCAATTTTCTTTTAAAATGGTGTGGTAGTTTTTATTGAAATAACTTTAGTGTGCCTCAACTGAACTGCTTGAATCTTTAATGGCTGAAGCATCTTATGACAATGCACCCTTAAAGTTTAGGTTACATAAGTGAAAATTTGCCAATTTACTCAAATGTTAAAAAACTTGGAACATTGTATACTGTGTGATAAATGGTGAATGCCTTGTTTGATCACCTTCAAATTTTCAGCAATAGTAAATTTTCCTAAAAAGAAAGTTCATACTGTTATTGGGTTGTTTAATTTTTATTAAACAAACTGCTGGTGCATCTTAAAAAGAAAATTTTGGACTGATTTTGGGCCGAATAGGTGCCAGTTTTACTGAAGAAACGGGGTATTTTATATTAAGGGTGTACATGCGATAAGTTTCAAACTTTCAACACTTGCTTTATGTCAGCATTAATGATTGTACTGAGATACCATCAACTACGATGAAAACTAATTTTTAACACAACAGCCATCTCGCACTGAGGCACAGTGACCCCCAAAAAAAGAAGAGACTTTTTTTTAACTCAGTAATTTATACAGGAGAAGGGTTTACTAGCTCCTTGCTCCTGGCATTGTAGTTGCCTCTTATGACATGCATGGCTTACAAAGGAAGGATTCTTCTCCACTTCCCCATGGAGATGAAAAGAAATAAGAACCAGATTTATGAAGAATATAGAAGAAAACTCAGATGGGTGTGCATACATGGACATGCAAGAAAACTAAAAATAAGTAAAAAATATGTTATATAGCAAATTAATGAGTTGCAAGCAACAAATTTAGTAAAAAGAGCTTATAGTCTGAATTCACTAAAGAAATAAACAAATGTCATATAAATGAAAGCTGGTGAGCTTACCACTCCACTTGTAATATTCCAGAACCCTGCCTCACAGTCATTACACTTGAGACCCGTCACATGGGGCTTACACTGGCATTGTCCGGTAACCTGATCACACACAGGTGGCCCATAACGCTCAGCTACAGTGCCATACGAGTTACAGTGACATGGACGACAATCACCCTTTGGTAAAGCCAAGGCATCACCATAAAATCCTAAAAATATAAAAAGGAATTAGAGTACATAAAATTACTCATAAAAGTTATAAAAAATCTTGTATATCATGTGTGTTACCTGTTTTCCATGCTGTTTCTCAGATATGCAAACCTCTGTAGGTTAATTATTTACTCGGTGCCCATACACGAGATGTGTAGCAGAAGAGAATAAGTGCCATCATGGCGCCAAAATCTAGGTTAGTGAACAAATTGATTCCTTAACATTTCATTTGTGGAAATGTGTAGAGATTCTATTATGCATCTTTAAGTTAAACTCTGAGTCCCATAATAAAATATGGTAATTTAACCCTTAAGCTGTCCAAACATAGACCTACATTCACATGCGTAGCTCTCCGAACGTAGATCTATTTTTTTTTGAATGCTTTCAAATGTAAAAAAAACGTAGATCTACGTTTGGAGTGCTATGCACATGAACGTAGATCTACGTTTGGACAGTTTAAGGGTTAAGCTTCACAGCTTCAGTCTCTCCCATGCCAGCATATTTCTTTACATATCACTGCCTTACAAAGAACTACTTTACAGAGCACTGCTTTATAGATCACTGCTTTATAGATCACTGCTTTACAGAGCATTGCCTTACAGAACACTGTCTTACAAAACACTACCTAAGGTACCAATTGTCAAGAAGATAAGCTTCACTCTATACCAGGGCTTAACTTTCATAAAACCATCCTCAGCGCTCACCTGGCAGGCACTGGTCACAATAGAAGCCTCCAGTATTGTAGATGCATTTCAAACATTCTCCAGTTGTGCGGTTGCAGTTTGCTACAGCATTGGGATCAATGTTACCATTGCAGTCACATGCTTCACAGGGACGAGGAGGTCCATGACGACCCTTAGGGTCTCCGAAGAAACTATCCGTGCACAGTTCACAGCGAGGCCCTGGAAATCGTATGTTCACATGCTATGAATTAATTATTTTGGATAAACTTAAAAAAATTAGTATTCTAGGGTGAATTTCAGAATGGAATTAAGTCTATTATTACAGTTGTCTTGTAATGATAATTACTTTTGCTAATTCACTGTACTACTGGAACATATAATGGAAATATGTATTGTCAGTCACTGTGGTAGCAACTGTTTATGCAGCTGTAATGTTCCCACTGCAACAGAGGATAACTCTATCTGTATGTAACAAGAGTATGAAATCTATACATCTTTAATATATAACAGAAAGATTGAGAAAATCTCCAAGATTAATTTAGGACCCAAGTTGGGAACTGACCTGAAAATATTAACCTGACAATACTTGAGGCTTAAAAAACAGAGGTGCTATGATTACAACATACAAAATATTCAAAGGAAGTGGCAAGATGGGATGGAAATAAACTGAATGGAAGGAGTGAGAACAAAACAACAACACAGATGGGAACTGACAATCCACTGAGGGAAAGACAGATAAGAAGGCCCAAGAGCTGGAGTTGAAGTAGAGAAAAAAAAACAATAAATATAGAGGTTCTGTCTTCTGTATCCATGACTAATAAAATGTATTATCAGTATTCCGACGTGAATATATTTAATTTATTATCGAGGTTTGAGAAAATGAGAGGACAATGGGGTTTGTAATAAATATCTTGATTTGTGAAAAAAATTTAATGAAACTCTTCTTAAATGGCAAGATTATGAATATCACAATAATGGCTTTCATCAAATGAAGTTAATTTAATTTATATTAACTATCTGCTAACAATATAATATTTAAATATATACAATACCAGTAAAAACTTACCTGCATATCCGGTAGGACATTCAAGGCAAACAACAGTGTCATCAGGAAGCTGGATACATGCACCACCACTAGGACAAGGACATGACTGGCAATCACTCTGTGAGCCTCGCAGAGCATTGCCATAGTAACCTTTAGCACAGCGCTCACACTGGTCACCAGCTGTGTTGTGCTGACAGATGCAACGACCTGGCAGTGGTAAAAGCACAAATCCATCCATTTCGCCCTTTTGATGAAGTAAAATGAATACCATACAAAATAAATATGAACTTTTTAAATAGTTATTTCAAAGTTCTTTTAATATTTAAATATTATACCCTCTCAAAATGTATGTAATAAAGTAGAACATGTCTTATTGGAAAATACTCTATTAATGTTTCTGAGTTATTAATGTAACAAAGTAGTGGTCTGTTGTGAGGCATAGCTCAGTCAACTGATTAATGCTAGAGAAACATTTATTCATAACACCAAACTGATATTCAAAATACTGGATTGCTTTTGAGGGTAAACATTTAATTAAAGAGTAAACAGAGCTCGAGGCCCGTAGCATGTGCTACTAGAATAAACCAGCAATGATCAGAAAGAAAGGTGGTTGTTATTAGCAGCAACACGGTTTTGGTGTAAATATGGCTTTAAGTATTTTGTAATTACTGACACTGTGCAGTGTGGAATCTACATAAAAGCAAATTCATAATTTCATGTGAAGGCTGCATCCATTACCTAGAAGGGCCACATGCAGCCCTTGGGCCACAGGTTGGGGACCCCTGGTTTACACCATCTTGGGTAATCATGAGCCAACTGCAGAAAGTGCTGGTCATGCAAATCCTACACTACACAAATAACTTGCACATAGCAGAACTTATAACATTTCGGTCTGACTTGGACCATTTACAAGTCAGATCAAAATGTTGTTACAAGTTGATCCTATCTACTTGCATACAACAGCATATTCTTCTATTCATTGGTACAAGGAACACAGCAATCTATTCAGCGAAGGTCCTACTGCTTGAGAAAATACCGCACATTAATACATGTATTTGATTACGTAAACTTACATAAATATATATATTAAAGATCTTTTATGGTCCTGCTCAGAAATCCTTGTGACTCTAATCCTAATTGTGACCTGAGGTTGAAAACCACTGCTATAATCCAAGGTCACTGTATCAGCACTAAAAAAGGGCAAAACAAAAACTTAGCTAACTTATTTTTCACTTCTGAATTTACACACTAATGCCACTCAGTATACTATAGTTCATCAAAATTTACACTGATGTTTTATAAGCTATTACTTGCATTCTATTTTGTCCATTATATTTTTTATGGATTCTTGCTTCTCTCCTTCAACTTTCTTACCTATATATGCCTGTTCTATTTTTTAGTTCAAGTGGCAACTGCTACATTTTATAAAAGCCAATCAAGCAAGATACTCTGTTACATTTTATACATGCCAGTCAAGCACAGTGCTCTGCTACATTTTATAATAATAGCCAGTCAAGCACGGACCATGGTTCGAGTCTGCCATCCAGCCTTCCATTTATTCACTGACAGTCCATATGAAAGAGACTTTACATATACATAGAAGCAACAGGTCATTAGAAATAGTGATAAATGTAACAACACGATTGCAAACAAATCATGGAACAGGTTTCAGGACTTGCTTGCCATGGGTTGAAGCCCCACCCATTCTATTATTTGATTAAATAGTGATAATAAGATTTTTCCTAGGTAGTAGGTTGGTAGACAGCAACCACCCAGGGAGGTATTACCGTCCTGCCAAGTGATTGTAAAACGAAAGCCTGTAACTGTTTTACATGATGGTAGGATTGCTGGTGTCCATTTTTCTGTCTCATAAACATGCAAGGTTTCAGGTATGTCTTGCTACTTCTACTTACACTTAGGTCACACTACACATACATGTACAAGCATATATATACACACCCCTCTGGGTTTTCTTCTATTTTCTTACTAGCTCTTGTTCTTGTTTATTTCCTCTTACCTCCACGGGGAAGTGGAACAGAATTCTTCCTCCGTAAGCTATGCGTGTTGTAAGAGGTGACTAAAATGCCAGGAGCAAAGGGCTAGTAACCCCTTCTGTATAAATTACTAAATTTAAAAAGAGAAACTTTCATTTTTCTTTTTGGGCCACCCTGCCTTGGTGGGATACGGCCGGTTTGTTAGAAAAAGAAGAAGAAGAAGAAGAAGAAGAAGAAGAAGAAGAAGAAGAAGAAGAAGATTTTTAGCATTTTTAAATGTACTTACCAGTCTCAGAATCACAAATGTCTGCATGATTGTTACAGTCACAAGGAATACAGGAGGCAAAGGGTCCTCCACTAGCAGGCTTGTGTCTGTACCCTGGAGCACAGGACTCGCAGTACTGGCCTACGTAACCTTCTGGACAGGTACACATCTCTATCCAACTTGCCATGACACCAAATACACCACGTCGAGCAGTGTCTAGCTTGATATCATCAAGAAAGCCTCGCCCTGAAATATATAATCCAAGCATTAATTATTCTATCTATAAAATATAATGGATTTTTATTATTTAAAATATTAATTCAAACCATTTACTGTACTTATATATACCACCTTTACCATATTCATGTCTTATCTATGCAATATATTATGTCAGTATCCAGCCACAGTGGCACTGACTTCCCTGGAACACCTTCTAGGTAGCACACTGGCAAGCACTGATATTGCTACAGGCATTTATGGTCCTACAAACTACAGCTCACAGGTTCATTCACACTATACTTTCACTTCATTCACTGCTATCTACTTCCAATGCTGTATTTATTTCATTCATTTACAGTCACCTCTACAAATTTGTGGGATTACAACTGTGGATAAACTACAAATACAAACCTGTGTCTTCATAACACATTATATTGGGTTTATTTTTGTGTTTCAGAGACCACATCACTAATGTATCACTCTAATATAGTTAATATTGACACTGATAAAAATAACAAGCAAAAAAAAAAAAAAGCAGATTTAAGGGTTGGAAAGCTCATTGGTAAAAACATTAGATAACTGATCAAGCCTCCACCATGTCTTGTGCTGAATGACCCACATGGGTTTAGCACTTAGCATGGCATAAACCTTGGTAATAAATACCGACAAGTTGGTTTAGAAAGACACGTAAGCAAACACTATGACATATTTATTAGAAAACGTTTCGGTCCTGGTTAGAAGTGATCAAGGTCCCAGGACCGAAACGTTTTCTAATAAATATGTCATAGTGTTTGCTTACGTGTCTTTCTAAACCAGCACTTAGCATGATTTATTTATTTATTTATTTACCTCTTCTTCCAATCATTCCTGGTATAACCCCTACTCCTCCTTCCTTCCAACCCAGATTTATATGCTTTTTTTTAGTGCATAAAGTTGCATGATGCCAGACTCACCTTCATAGGTGTAGGTTCCTCGTATCTTGATTGCCGTAAGATTGGACAAGAGAGAGATAAAGTCGCGTGATGCTAGACGTGGAGACCAACCAAACTGAGAATTCTCATGGAGACGGAATTTATATTCTTGCTTCTGTTGGTGTATAAATTATTATTGCTTTAGAAATGGTACAATGAATATGAAATTAAAAACAAAATAAACAATATATTTATTAGTGTATAACTGTCAAACATCCAAAAAACTGAGTATAATTTGGGTTTATTTTTAAATTGTACACAAACCTGCTCTCCCAGTAACATACATAAATGTACAATACTTTTAAATAATTCTTATTTTTACATCAAATCTATTATATTTTTGTTCTCTCAAGTCCTGTTTTTACAAAATACTCTTTACTGAAGTAAACAAATTAATTACCACAGTGCTTGGAAGACTATTGCCTTGTGCAAAGATGGGTGCAGCGATAGAGAGCCCAGCTCCCTCCAAGACGATATCTTCAGTGCTAGCCTGAGGACCCAGTTCTCCTACATGCAGGAAGAATGAGAGTTTATGGTTGTAGCTAGCCCGCTGGTCACCAAGGAAGCGATCTGAAAGTAACAAGAAACCCCAGTTAATTAGTCACTGACACACAGCATGCAATATGCAGGAGTTATGACTCAACCCCTGCAACCACATAAAGTCGCGTGAAATAAAGTATACTCTATGTTCATATAAGAACTAAGCACTGATTGCAATTATAGTTCACATATTTCTGTCTCAAAATAAAAAAATACATTTTATACAGATACAAAAGCTAACCAAGAAAAATTAATAGAAAAACAGGTAAGATGACAGAAGAAATGGTGTGATTTCACTATTATAGGTAAATGTAGATTCAGCGCATGTAAACTTTACTACCAATAAACGTGTGAGAAATCATTAAATGTAAAAAAAATTTTATGCCAAAATTATGTCCTGCACTGCATATCAGAGGAACCATGCAAATCATGACTTACAAACACGCAAGCTACCACAGTTACACAACTACAACCATACATGTAAAAAAAGTGTTAATAATAAGAGGATGAGGATAACCAGGGCCGGATTAAGAAGTTTCCGGCCCTAGGCTATTCAGATTGGCGGGGCCCCTTTGAGTTACGGGTAAGCGAAGCAACCCCTTCCAGCTTGGGGGGGGGGGTCGGTGTGAGCCTGTTTAAGGTCTAATTAAATACATTCTGGCTATTTAGATTAAATTTAATAGGGAAAGTACATCAAGACAACCAAAACCATTTACCAACAGCAATTATAACTATCTTGTTAAATCATGCATTTTAAAGAGAATAAACTCAAGACAGCATAGTATTACTAGATTAGGCTATTAAAGTAGTGACATCATGTACCTATTATATTCAGCATAACCACTACAGCACTATTATTCCCTTTATAAATCACTGACCATTATTGTTATCATTGCATCATGCATAAGACTATCAAATCATATAAAGTCAAGAAAGTAAAGAATTGTTTATATTCACAGGCACTTCTTAAATAAACTTTTTTCTGGATTTCATATTGGTAAAATCATCAATTATATTCTGAAAATCAATATTTCTTGTTAGATCAGACTCAATGGTCAACAAGGCTAGGTTACACAATTTGTCTTGGCTCATTGTTTAACGGGGCTGGTTTTTCACTCTTTTCAAAACAGAAAATGAAAGTTCTCCTTCACAGTTAGTAGTGGGAAAACACAGCTGTTCTGATGTAAACAAAGGCGTGTTGAGTGTTGCCATCTATGGTTAGGTTTATTTAATTTTATTTTATTTTATTTCATTATTTATTTTTGTTTTGATTAATTTTTAAAAATTTTACTCTCCAAACACTTGAACTTTTTAGGTAGGGACCCCTTTGCACTTGCACCATGTGCGCAGTCTTGGATGAGCCCCTGAACCCCTTGGACCGTGGGGCCCCCAAATGCACGGGGCCCTAGGCAAATGCCTAGTTTGCCTATGCGGTAATCCGGCCCTGAGGATAACAGCAAGAAATATCTTAATTATAACACCATCTCAGTGCCATGATAGCCAGAACTCAACCTCAGTGACTTTCAAAAACCCAAAAGAAGGCACATGTCAATGCTCGACCACTGACACTGAGGCTAAATACTAATGCTGGGCCCTAACAGAAATTCAGGGAGCAACCTGGCCTTGGCTCAGACCAGGCTTCATAAATTTGAATAATTTTTTTGTGAACACATCAGCCATTTCCCACCAAGGCAAGGTGGCCTGAAAAAGGAAAACTTTCATCATCATTCACTCCATCAGTCTTGTCAGAGGCGAGCCCACACTATAGTTACAAAATTGCAACATTAACACCCCTCCTTCAGAGTACAGGCACTGTACTTCCTATCTCCAAGACTCAAGTCTGGTCTGTTGGTTTCCCTGAATCCCTTCATAAATGTTACACTGCTCACACTCCAACAGCACGTCAAGTTCTAAAAGTCATTTGTCTCCATTCGTTCCTATCTAACACGCTCACACACAAAACCTCCTTTACACATATTATGGTAAAGGCAAGTTTTCAGTATATCAAGTGTGAGTAAAAGTTAATAAAATTTACTTTTCATCTTACTTGTTCATAAGACACAAAGAAAAGATAAACAATCCTGCCAGCTTCCAACACTATTAATAGGTTTATGTTTCACAGAATGGTAATACTTCCCTGCCTGAATATATCCTGCTAGGATTGCTTAACCTAATTGGACTGATGTGGTAAAGCAAAGTACACATTACTAGTGCTGTAATGGTTTTGACTAAGAACAGTAAGAGATACAGCAGTGGCTAAAAGAGATTTTAAACTGCCTGCAGATCTACTTAAAAATTTCAACAGACATATATTATGGGATACAAAGCCATCAAATATGCAACATGTTTAAAATTAATTCTTAGGCATTGAAGATATACAGGAAATGAAGAGAGGAATGATAAGATAGATAAAATACAATAATTAATGAGCTATTGAGAAAAATTTAAGACCAGTAACACAGGTAAATCTGATAAAGATAGGTAGAACATGACAGACACAAAAACAAAATTCAAAGAACTATCAAACAAGACTGAAGAGTTAGAAACACAGGTAAATAAATGTGAGGGTAGACTTAGAGGTTACATGTAAGGACCTAAGTGGTACATAACAGAAAAAATACACTGGTCAAGACCTGATGAGCCAAGCAAAGCTCAGCAAAGGGAGTCGCAAATCTAAGGCAGATGAAAGCAATTCAAGTGTGGTATACAATAAGGAGCTGAAGAGAAATAAATAAGATAAAGGGAAATGACTATCTTAAGAATCATAAACAATAATTAAGAGGACAATTACAAATAAGCCAAGGGTATTGAAAGAAGTAGACTGGTTAACCTATGAGGCTGGAATGGTTAAATGTTAAACCAACTTATTGCTTTATTGTGAAGTGACTCATTAAAGAAGCAATACTAGAACAAAACAAGAACATAATTAAAAAGAACAGAGAGAGAAAACATAAGGATTCTTACTGAAAGTCAAAACAGAGCACAGAAATTTAATGAACAGGAGAGCACATAAAAATGTCATTACATGCATATGCAAATTTCTCTTACAGACTTACCTGGTGCTTTAAAGTAGACCTTGTTTCTTCCTGGGGCAGACACTGCTATACTCTGAGTGAAGGAGTTGTAGTTAAGTGGCACTGATCTGCCGATGGACTCTTCTGCTTGCCAACGCTCTTCACCACGCACAAAGCCACTCTCAATGACACCTGCACATGAGGAACATTCTCTAAGTAAACATTCAATATTTTTTTTTATTATTTCAACACACCGGTTGTCTACTACTAAAGCAGGATGACTTAAAAAAGAAGAAACCTTACAAGGCTTATCTTCTTTTCACATTTACTAGCTCTTTGCTCTGGCATTTTAGTTGCCTCTTATGACACGCCTGGCTTGCGGAAGAAAGATTCTTCTCCATTTTCCCAGGGAGATAATCATTCTATATTCTTCTTCTTCTTTCAACAAGCCAGCCACATCCAACCTAGGCAGGGTGGCCCAAAGAGAAAAACGAAAGTTTCTCTTTTTAAATTTAGTGATGTATACAGGAGAGGGGTTACAAGCCCTATGCTCCCGGCATTTTAGTCATCTCTTACGACATGCATGGCTTGTGGAGAAAGAATTCCATTCCACTTCCACATAAAGAAAACATCCTTTTTTCTTTTTTAACACGTCAACCATTTCCCAAGGAGGCAGGGGGACCCAAAAAGAAAGAAAAACTAAAAAAGAAAGAAAAAAACTTTCATAATCATTCAACACTCTCACCATCATTCATACATAATCACTGTCTTTGCAGAGACGCTCAGATACGACAGTTAAGATGTCAATCCAAACAGCTAATATCCCAAACCCGCTATAAACATGCACATCCTGAAGTCTACCTATCAACCTTTTATCCACCAATACATAATCTAAGAAACTACCTTCATATCTTGTATACTCATTTATCCTCTTTTTCTTAAGATATGCATTACTTATTATTAAACCTCTCTCTGGTGGCTCTCGCTTCACACGGCGAGGGCCTGGGTTCGATTCCCAGCCAGAGTAGAAACATTGGACGTGTTTCTTTCCACCTGTTGTCTATGTTCCCCATCAGTAAAATGGGTACCTGGGTGTTAGTCGACTGGTGTGGGTCGCATCCTGGGACACTGACCTAAGGAGGCCTGGTCACAGACCGGGCCGCGGGGGCGTTGACCCCCGGAACTCTCTCCAGATAAACTCTCTCCAGATATACACAGTTCAATTAAAGGCCCCCCCATTTTCATTTACCTCTGACACCCTAAACTTACATACTACTCCCTCCACAACAATTTTACCCACTTTAGCATTTAGGAATATTCAGTGTATAAAATTTTTAATCTTAGTAGCAAAGCAAGGGATATGTTGTGTATCTTTATATGTGTATGCTTCTAAGCTGTTGTATTCTGAGCACCTCTGCAAAAACAGTGATAATGTGCGAGTGTGGTGAAAGTGTTGAATGATGATGAAAGTATTTTCTTTTTGGGGATTTTCTTTCTTTTTTGGGTCACCCTGCCTCGGTGGGAGATGGCCGACTTGTTGGAAAAAAAAAAAAAATACATTTGCACTGTACTTTGGTAATTTAAAGATACTGAGGGTTATATAAGTTCTTGTAATACACAGAAGAGACAAAAATACTGTGAACTTTAGATGAAAACTTTGGAAAATCTTGTTTCTGCTTTCCTGTTAGCTTACAAGCACAGTATTGTCCTGTACATACACAGTATTTTGAAATATCTTCTATTCTTACTGTGTACCAGTCAGTACAGAGGAAGACATATACAGTTAATTGTCAAATTTCCGTGCATTAACAGTCTCACAGATGCACATTATGAATAAATAACCTCCAACAACTCAAGATAATTTAAAAGAGACAAACTTGCCTTGGGCATAACCATCAGCAGAGGAGCAAATGGAAGAATGACCATAGCAGAAGCAAGGAGTGCAGCCAAACTCATTTTCACTATCAAGGTTGAAGTAACCAGGTTTGCAGTGGTCACACTGCTGTCCTTCAACATGTTCCTTACACACACACACCCCTGTTGTGGGGTCACAACTTGCCTGATTATCGCGACTACCTGCGAGACTGCACCCACAGGCCTTACATCCCTATGGTATAAAATAGTAAGAGTATTGTAACTTATAAATTTTATAGTACAGCACTATTGCATGTATAAAAGTATATAAAACCTCTTACATTAATTACACAGTATTTCCAAATAACTAAAAATAAACATTATTTCTGTGCTACTACTGTACATGTTGCTTTACAGTAATGGTTTCCCAGAATCAACTTAAGCACTCTTAGACTAATTAATAGGAAATTATTGTATTAAATTTACAGTAATTAAACACTTTGCTCTATAATTTAAAACTGGCTCAAGTACACAAATGTATCAAACTATTTTCAGAGTAATTCCAGGACAATTTTATAATTCACTGCAAATTATTTTATTTTATCTATTTAACATTTACATGTAAACCAAGTCAAAAACAAAGAAGCACTGTATATTCTATATAAACACTACACAACTATTAAACAAACCATAATGTTTATTAAAACAAAAAGCACTATTGAAATTAAGTGTAAGAGTTAAACAGGTTTGAGCAAAAAGGATAATTTTAAAAGTGATCACTAGATAAACACTATTACACGTAAATTAAAGTAGATAACATCACACTCATGCATCTGACCTTAATTCCAAAAGCTCTATCCTGAAAGATTAAAGTAATTACACTGATTAATTCATTATTATATCCATAACTTCTTCTCTCTCAGTATTCCCATACCTGTACCTAGCTAACAAAAATGTAAATGATCACTCAGTAAAACATTCACTGCAATACAGAGGATTACCATTTAAGAGAGAAATCAATGAACACCATACAAAATTAGAACCAACATTGTCAATTCAGTCAAAATTATTATACAGTATCTTCATTTTTTTTTTTCAACACGGCCATCTCCCACTGAGGCAGAGAGACCCAAAAATGAAAGAAACACTTTCACTATCATTTAACACTTTCACTCTCACACATTATATTAACTTAGGATTCTAGCAATCTAATCTTTACCTATTCAATATGAACTAGTGTTAAAACCCAGTATTAAGCAAGAGATCTTTGTCATCATTTAATATTTAGTTCTAACACTAGTTTAAATTTGAAATATCTTTTGTACAGTGCTAGCCGCCTGGACCATGAATGGCTCCATGAGTAGTAACACTCTCGAAACTCATCAAAGATAAGTTTTCCTAAAATGCTATGCATACTATGTGTGTTTCAATTCTTCAAGCTTTATTTCTGTATAATACTTTAAAAAATCTGATTATTGATACATTTCCCAGATAAAATTGTAAATATCAGAATATTAATTTACTTATGTGTTACGAACCATCTAACAGCAAGTACAAGTAACATGGCTACAGATGCTGCCAGGCATAACACATTGTTCTTCCTCACAGATCTGTATGCACTCACATTTGCCAATACAGCCAAACTTCAATACAGTGCTTTATGATCAGCGTAATTTAACTATAGCATACAATGTTTTCAATGAAAGCTAATTTGTGGACAGCTTCGATTATTCACATTTCTCACAGAGCTAATTTTTATTTTGCCTGGCACACCATCCCTACATTGAAAATTAGCCACTGGGTTTTGATCAAAATGTGCTCCCTGGATTTCCCATCTTCTAATCTCCTTTTCTTTCCAGTACGTAATTAATTTTTTATCAATGTTAATACTGTATTTGTAAATTAATGTTTTTATGGATCTATAAATTCCAGTAAATATTTTTACTAATCAGTAGACAGCAACCACCCAGGGAGGTACTACCATCCGACCAAGTGAGTGTAAAATGGAAGCCTGTAATTGTTTTACATGATGGTAGGACTGCTGGTGTCTTTACTCTGTCTCATAAACATGCAAGATTTCATTTATGCCTTGCTATTTCTAAACTTGCATGTACAAGCATATACACACCCTTTAGGCTTTTCTTCTATTTTCTTACTAGTTCTTATTCTTCTTTATTTCCTCTTATCTCCATGGGAAAGTGGAACAGAATTCTTCCTCCGTAAGCAATGCGTGTTGTAAGAGGCGATTAACATACTGGGAGCAAAGGGCTAGTAACCCCTTCTCCTGTATACATTACTAAAGTTAAAAAAAGAGAAACTTTTGTTTTTCTTTTTGAGCCACCCTGCTTTGGTGGGATACAGCTAGTTTGTTGAAAAAATAAGATTTTTACTAACATCTCAGAAAATGGAACAAAATATTAAAAGATTCATCTGTAAGATATATATCAGCAAATCCATATCTTGCAGTCAGCTCTTTTATGGAGCTCCTATAGAGCAATTTTTCATAAATGCTACTGAAAAAGTGCACTGAAAATTGACCACCATGTATTAAGAAGACCCTTCTATGCACAACTCAGTTTTGGATGTACAGTAATTTTTCAATCACAATTACAAACAAATGCACTATATTGAGAAGTTTTGTACAAGTAACTGTACTCTTAATGCCATTTGCATTCAAAAGTAAAGCCCTTGATTTAGTGGACTAATAAGAGAGAATAGAGGTCGGCAATGGCAACTGTTATGGATGGAAGTAATACTGTTTTGTTGTAAGGGTAAGAACAAAACAATTCTGTAAACAATGGGCTCTGTCTGTTGTTTCTGAATCAACTGATCCAGAGGATTTTGTTCTGCATTTCTTATGTCTGTTAAATCAATGTCCATTAAATACAGGCTTTACTGCATAAGTATCTTGAGAAAACCAGTTCAAATATAACTCACCTGAGGTCCAAAATCAAAGTAGTTCAATGCACACTTGTCACACTTGTCCCCAGTCACTCCTGGTTTACACTGACATATGCCATTACTGGCACACTGAAGAATGCGCGAACCTGTAAAGTTATACACAATTTAAGTTTGTTCCTATCTAAGGAGTAAGGGTTAAAAATTGAACCTGTAGCTGATTTTAATTTAAATTTAAAATGGATATACAAACAGAGTACGTAATATTCAGATTTTCCATTGAATATACAATGTGTGAATTATGTAGAGTATCTCTTGAAATTAAACAAAAAGAAAGTCTATTAAATTGTAATACATAATATTGTAACACAGTCTATGTAGATATCTTTGGAGGCTACATATCTCCAACAGGAATCATGGTGGCCCACAATGGTGCATGTCATACCTATCTCTATTAATTGCTCACCACTCGGTTCCAGCAAGGTTTATGATGCTATATTAAGTCCTTATTCATTTATGCTCTATAGTCACTGCCCAAATGTTGTAGTGTACAGGTACTAGCTGAGAGCTATGTGACTCACCATAACTTATGTGGCATCCAGAAACAAGACAATTGGGTAAGAAGGTGGAAATGAGGTCTTCATAGCTTCTAGTGAAGCAAGATATCTTTCATACATTAAAAACTAGCTTTCTACTGTGGGATCATGAGGGCTTATTTTAAAATAATATTGGTAACACTCAAAATATATAGGAGGTAACTGAGTGGAGCCACATCCAAGCAGTCATGAACCCACTGGAGAACCAATAAGAGTGAAGAGTTATTTTAATGACACTGAAAGATGGTGCCAGAAATTGTGTAAAAAAAGGATCTCCATATTCAACCAATGTGAGAGATCCTATGAGGCCAGAAAACAATGACACTGCATATACACAGGAACCAAGACAGGTAAAAAACAAACAAGCAATCTAGAATAATCACAAACACATTGAAACTGCCAGCACATACTGAATGATCTACCAGTAACAGAGCCCAAATATTAATATGCCCAGGAGAAACAACTGCCTCCTCCCTCCACTCATCTGTAAAACAAGGTACTCCAAATATTCATAACAAGTGCTAAAACAGATCAGGCACAGACAAAGGAAAGTATTTTTTTGTAAACCCAGCCATGCTAGGCTTAAGTGCAAAGGATAAAGCAGCAACCTTGACTGAGAACCACAGTAAATGTCTGTGAAATGATCTGCAGAGAGAGAGAATATGAAACAGAAAATTAAGTTAACCTATGATGTTGGTATAAACATATGTACATGGGCAAATTACAAATTCCACGAAAGAGAGAATGCTGATAGGAATAATCCATTGTCAGCCAGCAATTTTGGTACTCCAGGAAGAGTGGAACACCAGTCAGACAATGGTAAAGAGAACACACAACAGACTGACTTCCCTCAATCTCATCGAAGAGGCAGAAAAAGACACCAGAGAAGAGAGGGGCAAGGTGTGCATGTAGTATGAGGAACAGCAATTAGTTGGAGAGCAGGAGGAGGGTTGTAGGATGCCCCAATGCACATGTCAACTCAAGGACCTGTGGATGGGAGACCAAAACTTGGAAGATCAATGGTGTGAGATGAAAAGGTTCCAGGTCAATGGAAGAGCAGCCAGCAGCAGATACAGCCACAAAGGAAACAGATGGGCCAGAGGCCTGGAAAAACAGATGGGCCCCACTGATCATCAACTGTAGACAGTGGGAGTGGGGAGACTCTACAAGGTGACATATAGAAACCCATGCCCTCTTGATGGATGCCAAGGCAATCAACAAAGCATTATCTTGTTTTTGGGCCACAGCACAAGGAGAAGCATGATCCAACACAACAGTGCCCACATGTGAAGAAATGGCATATGCCACATATATAAGAATCCCTGCATGCAAGCAGTCAACACAACAATCACAAGTCCTGTATGATAATCAAAGCCAATATCAATCTACCAGAGATAATCAGGAGCAGCAGGAGGGAATGACACAAATCTTAAAGACATGTGAAGGGCCCATAGGGGCGCAACCAAATGCATCACCAGTTGAAGTATCCATAAACTGAAGTGTGGGCACAGTCAATGCATAACAAACTGGGATCTCAGAACTTTCCACCTGTGGACTAAAACACTCTGGTAGGGATCATCGAGTGGTAATGAAGGAGGGCTTAATAGAGCATCACAAAGACAGATATGACAAAGTCCATTGTAGGACTTCCCACAGTTCAACAGCAAAAATTACTATAGGAATAAGCAAAATTATAATAGAAAACTGACTTATAAATACAAAAAGATTCAAGCACACTATCATATTTTTAATATTATAGTTGTAAATATCTTAAGTTTTAAAGATTCTAATGGTCCTTAAACACAATAACATCCAAATGTTACTATTTTGAACAAGATTAAATGCATGTACTCAGAAGGCCTCTCCATGGGCTATTCAATTCTGGAAATATTTTTTTATTTGCATTTACAATAAATTGTAATACTATATAGTAACGAGCAGTTCTGTAAGAGTTTACAAAACATACAGTATAATAATAATCATGGAACATCTGAGGACCTTCCACATCTCCATTTCTATATATGTACTTAAGTAGTAATGAGTAGCACTTTTATTTTAACTAATACATTTACTCTTTATTTCAACTAATACATCTACACTCTCAATGATTAACTGTAAATCCCTGTATGATACTAAATGAAGATATGACCAAAATGTTGTGCATGTAATGGCCAATGAAAGAAGTAGCTTCATTTAGCTAAATTAATGTTAGTTTGGCTTAAAGCCTATCGACACATAAGGGTCATCAAGGCCACACATCACCTATTCATCACAAATCAAAAATATTTTAACCCCAAATATAGGCTCATTGGGATTAAAATACACTTTAGGTGTATATAAACTGAGATCCATATCCCTTCATATATATATGCACTCTTACTCTCAGTGCACATGCATAGAGATTTACTGTACTTATCAGACTATATACAAGCTAAAACTTCCCTAATTAAAACTTAATTTTTTGCAATTATTATTATTCTTATTCTTACAAGAGAAAATATTACTAACATACCAATTTCATTACAGTTGCAGGCAATGCAGATTCCATCTTTACGTTCATAATAGTTATCTCTGCATCGCTCACAGTTGGGACCAGCACGGTTGGCAGCACAGTCCAAGCAGTGACCACCATGACCAGTTCTGTCATACAGCTCCTGGTCAAAGTAGCAGCGGTTGGAATATCCATTGCAATTACAAGCTGTAAGAAGAAAATGTAAAGAATTACAATGTACGCATAGGTAACTTTAATCAGTGCAAACTACAGTGTGACTGACCAACCTGACACTTATTACAGAGGATGCAATATGATTCTCTTAATTAAAGAGTTTTAAATGATGGGGAGGATTTATCTCCCTATTCTCAGATTCCTAAGTTTTATAGAAACAAACTTTATAAAGAACAAAAAGGCACAATACCATGACTGGAACAAAACACAAATAACGCTGCATAGGAGAGAGGAGCCTATGACGATGTTTCAGTCCGACTTGGACCATTTACAAAGTGTGACTTCGTAAATGGTCCAAGTCGGACCGAAACGTCGTCGTAAGTTCCTCTCTCAAACCCCTCAAGGAAGGTTCCTTGATGTTGGTGAGGGGCTCGAAATCTGTGCTCCAGTTCCCCAAATTCTGAATGCCTTCCACATCCCCCCCCAGGCGCTGTATAATCCTCCGGGTTTAGCGCTTCCCCCTTGATTGTAATAATAATAATAATAATCCTCTCTCAAACAAACTTTATTTTTATAAAGTGAAGTACAGCATATTATACGTATAATTAGGGTGATTAACATATATAAACCACTTTAAATAAAGCCCTTTATTATGCAAGGCATTTCAGGCAGTCTTACAACTAAATTATGATTACCAGTACGTATATGACAATAAAAATACATACAGTTTTTATTATACTGGACGTATTTTGTAATTCAATAAATTTTTTACTTATGCTTCATAATCAGTAATCTCAACATATATTTTAAAGCTGCTTACCAGGAAACCAGATTAAAGAAATGAGTAAACTAAATAAATCTGATAACATTGTAGTTGGGCACAGTATTACCAGTCCTCACTTCTCTTACATCCTAGAAACTGGACATATACCATAACAAATGTTTCCATGCCTCTTCCCCTTTCTTACAACAAATGGCTAGCTATATGGAGGTATTTCAGTCACTGTGTTATCACAAAGGTATTGAACATTTCCAATAACCTCTGTCCCCTAACAATCCTTGAGCTGTGGTTTCAAACCAGAGGCCCAGGTGCAACCAGAATTTGTAGCTAAACACCCTTAAGAATCCCAGGAGCTAGTGCTCAACACCTTCGAGAAACCCAGGAGCTGTTGGTTTACACTATCAAGAGGACAAAACTGAATGTAGTATCCCATGGCTTGGTTCACAAAGCCATGCATTCACTTCACACACTGAGTGTCCATGGTTCAATCCCAGCACGGGTGAAAACACTGGGCATGTTTTCTTACACCTGCTGTCCCTGAACACCTAGCAATAATTAGATACCAGGGTGTTAGTCGACTGGTGTGGATCACATTCTGGGGCAGAGGCGTCGCTAGGGTTGGTGTCACCCAGGGTAGCATCTTGGGTGTTACCCGGGATGGCATCTTGGGTGTCACCCAGGATGGCATCTTGGGTGTCACCCGGGATGGCATCTTGGGTGTCACCCGGGATGGCATCTTGGGTGTCACCCGGGATGGCATCTTGGGTGTCACCCGGGATGGCATCTTGGGTGTCACCTGGGATGGCATCTTGGGTGTCACCCGGGGTGGCATCTTGGGTGTCACCCGGGGTGGCATCTTGGGTGTCACCCCCATAAAATCCAAGGGTGGGGGATGGGGGGGTACTGCATGCTCAGTAACTAATGTTTAGCAATAAGAACATTTAAGGGCTATAAACTGAACAGGAGAATACTTCTCAACTTTATTAATGATAAAATAAATAATCGTAGTAATATTGAGGAAACAAACTCAAATACCACTTTGAGTACAGCCAACAGATCCTACATTTATTCATCTTCAACAATGCCGAAAAAAAAAACTTGAAAAATAAAGAAAAACATTGCAATATCAGAGAAACACTAGTTCCGATTTGACCTTGAGTACAGGTAACATCTCAGTGAATCTCATCTTACATTTCCTTGCCTTCAATCCTGCAAAATTGTCCATTACATCAAAATCAATGATTTTCCCTATATAGGCTATATAGAAATGAAGGATTCTTCTCTTATGTTGGTGCAGCACTGTTTTGGGCATTAGTGTCACCTTTAGAGGGTCTATGGTGTCACCCGGGGCGGCCCACCCCCCTTAAATCTTGTCCCCCAGGACAAGATTTAAGGACTTCAACAGAAATAAGCCAGACAGTCCCCGATGACACACCAGCTTTATTGGTTTATCCTGGATGGTTAAGCCTCCCTCAGGTAAAATATCTGAACAAATCTTATCTTAACACCTGCAAGAAGCTCAGAAACTGGACGTCAAACCTGTCAAACACTGCTAAATTATGAGGAATCGGACAAGGGATTGTGAAGATAACCTCAAGAGGTACATGAACTGTAGCCATTTTAAATAATATAAACATCTAAAATTTTAAATGATTTGGTAGAGGCACTTTTAAGATATCCAGAAATCCCCCTTTCCCCAGGAGCTGAATCACTAATATTTAAGATTAAGTTAATGGACCTTAAGAGGTCCAGAACTTGCAGCTCAGTGTCCTTACGTCTCTCATTTTGAAATTTCTCATTATCCACCCGCTGTATAGTCCTTGTGGCTTAGCGCTTCTTTTTGATTATTATAATAATAATAATAATAATAATAATAATAATAATAATAATAATAATAATAATAATAATAATAATCATTATCCACCACGTCATATTTCTGAATTGTTATTATTATTATTATTATTATAATCAAGGGGAGGCGCTAAACCCATAGGATTATACAGCGCCTGAGGGGGAATGTGGAAGGTATTCAGGTTTAATTCAGGGAACTGGAGAACAGATCCAATTCCTTATATCAAGAGCCCCTCACCAGCATCAGGGAACCTTCTTTGAGGGGTCACATATTTCTGGAATTTTGCTGTATTTATCTGATTGTGATCTCTAAAATACATACTTGCATGCATTCTGCAGCCTGTGTTAGCTTCCCGTACCTAAGCAACTGAAGTTTGTAACTATTGAACATGATGTTATATTCATTCATTTCGATACCTTACTATTTTTTATGTATCTTCGAGCGATGCGATTTTAAAAATTAATTTTGGTGTCGCTGGTGAAGGATACAACGCTGTGACTAGTGTTTTATTTGTCTACTACAAGTATGAGAAACAGTATAGGTGGCAAACTCAAGTGAACAGAGTTCTAAAAGAACAGTGGCAGCTTTACTGTGTGACTGAGGGAACACACAGTAGTCTTGAGACAAACTACACAGAATTTGTATAAAAGCAGTTTTATTACTAACTGGTATCCTCACTGCATCATACCACATATCACTATACTAATGTCACATTTCTTTACATCAGATTACCAGATGTCACTATCATCGTCACAATTCCATGTGACATATTTCTAGTTACTGTATAACCATCGCAAAACCACAGGAAATCACTAGGAATCATTCCCAGGTCCACATGATTCATCACTTTACCAATTCTACACAACACCTCACTAGTTATCATTAATTACCACTGTCGCAAATCAACATGGCACTTCACTAAGTGTTTCTAGGTAGGAAACTGTCATAATGCTGGTGTCTGGTGTTGGGTGCTTCCACTGACCAGAGCCAGGCAAGCACCAGACAAGCCTGGTCCAAAACCAGACTCCGGGAGCACGAAAACACTCAAAACTCAAAGGTAAGGGCCTAGTTACTCACTGGCCATGTCCTGGCTACCTAATAACCAGCCAGCCTGTATACCTTCTACATGTACTTGTAGAAATTTATTAGTATTATTATAACCAACTAAGTTACGATGCCCGTGGCCTGGTGGCAAAAGCTCTCGCAACACACGATGAGGGTCCGGGTTCGATTCCCGGCGAAGGGGTGGAAATATTGGACATGTTTTCTTACACCGGTTGTCTATGTTCACCCATCAGTAAAATGGGACCTGGGTATTAGTCGACTGGTGTGGGTCGCATCCTGGGACAAAACTGACCTAATTTACCCGAAATGCTCTGCATAACAAGGAGCATTCTATATAGTAGTATGTCATTGATGTCAGCTATGGTCTGTATACCTTGTACATGTACTTGTAGTAAATAAAGATATTATTATTATTATTATTATTATTATGATTATTATGTCCCGTGGCCTGGTAGGCAACGATTTCGCCTCACAATGAGTATCCGTGGGTCGACCCCGGTCGGATAGAAATATTGGGAATGTTTCCTTACACCTGCTGTCTCTGTTCACTTAGCAGTAAGTAGGTACCTGGATGTTAGTCGACTATTGTGGGTGGCATCCTGGGAGACAAGACTGAAGGACCACAATCGAAATAAGACAGACAGTGGATTCAAGTTTGGCAACAGAGTTGTGAATGAGTGGAATAAACTCCTAGGTAGTGTTTACGGTGTCCCGTAGCTCGATCACTTGGGCACTCAGCTCACACACTGAGGTCCGAGGATCAATCCCCTGGAGTTTACCTGGAGAGAGTTCCGGGGGTCAACGCCCCCGCGGCCCGGTCTGTGACCAGGCCACCTGGTGGATCAGAGCCTGATCAACCAGGTTGTTACTGCTGGCTGCACGCAAACCAACGTACGAGCCACAGCCCGGCTGGTCAGGTACCGACTTTAGGTGCTTGTCCAGTGCCAGCTTGAAGACTGCCAGGGGTCTGTTGGTAATCCCCCTTATGTATGCTGGGAGGCAGTTGAACAGTCTCGGGCCCCTGACACTTATTGTATGGTCTCTTAACGTGCTAGTGACACCCCTGCTTTTCATTGGGGGGATGTTGCATCGTCTGCCAAGTCTTTTGCTTTCGTAGTGAGTGATTTTCGTGTGCAAGTTCGGTACTAGTCCCTCTAGGATTTTCCAGGTGTATATAATCATGTATCTCTCCCGCCTGCGTTCCAGGGAATACAGGTTCAGGAACCTCAAGCGCTCCCAGTAATTGAGGTGTTTTATCTCCGTTATGCGCGCCGTGAAGGTTCTCTGTACATTTTCTAGGTCAGCAATTTCACCTGCCTTGAAGGGCGGGAAAATAATAGGACGTGTTTCCATAAAACATCTGCTGTCCATATTCACTCATCAGTAAAATGGGTACCTGGGTGTCAGGCGACTGGCGTAGGTGGCATCCTGGGACAAAATTTACCTAATTTGCCCGAAATGTTCTGCATAACAAGGGGCTTCCTATACAGTAGTATGTCAGTGACGTCAACTAGGCATGTATACCTTGTACCTTGTACATGTACTTGTAGAAATAAAGATATTATTATTATTATTATTATTATTATTATTATTATTATTATTATTATTATTATTGAGGTAAGAACTTTGTGTAGTTTTAAATAAAGGTTGGACGGGTACACGAGTGGGTGTGGCAGGAAGGATTGAGATGAATGGTACAAAATACTGACACGGTGGAAAAATACACACAAATGTCCGTATTTTATATCATTTATCTCCATCGTGTCAGACACTGCAGCAGAAATGGATCCTTCATATGTTCACACAGCAATGATAAATCGCAATATACTGAATTTGTGCATTTTCCCACGGTAGATGGAAGGAGTTAGACCTGCCTAACATGGGCCAGCAGGCCTGCTGCAGTGTTGCTTCATTCTTGTATATGCTGGTCCCTAGGCGCGGTCATATATGTAAAGTAGGTGAGAGGCGGAATGGTGAAGGCAGGTGTGTCCCAGGCTGGCCGCCTGTAGTTACCTGCTGCAGGTTACACCTTATATGGTGATCACCAGTGTGTCCAGGGCGGTGGTCATGTGTGTACCCTCGCTCTCTGTATGCTGCCTTAATCCACTCCGTCACACCATACTGCACCGCACAACCATCTATCACCATACTGTACCACACAACCATCCATCACCACACTGTACCACACAACCATCCACCACACTATACCACAACCGTCCATCACCACACTATACCACACAACCATCCATCACCATACCACACAACCATCCATCACCACACTATACCACACAACCATCCATCACCACACTATACCACAACCATCCATCACCACACTGTACCACACAACCATCCACCACACTATACCACAACCGTCCATCACCACACTATACCACACAACCATCCATCACCATACCACACAACCATCCATCACCACACTATACCACACAACCATCCATCACCACACTATACCACACAACCATCCATCACCACACTATACCACACAACCATCCATCACTACACTATACCACACAACCATCCATCACCACACTATACCACACAACCATCCATCACCACACTATACCACAACCATCCATCACCACACTATACCACACAACCATCCATCACCACACTATACCACAACCGTCCATCACCACACTATACCACACAACCATCCATCACCATACCACACAACCATCCATCACCACACTATACCACACAACCATCCATCACCACACTATACCACAACCATCCATCACCACACTATACCACACAACCATCCATCACCACACTATACCACACAACCATCCATCACCACACTATACCACACAACCATCCATCACCATACTATACCACACAACCATCCATCACCACACTATACCACACAACCATCCATCACCACACTATACCACACAACCATCCATCACCACACTATACCACACAACCATCCATCACCACACTATACCACACAACCATCCATCACCACACTATACAACACAACCATCCATCACCACACTATACCACACAACCATCCATCACCACACTATACCACAACCGTCCATCACCACACTATACCACACAACCATCCATCACCATACCACACAACCATCCATCACCACACTATACCACACAACCATCCATCACCACACTATACCACAACCATCCATCACCACACTATACCACACAACCATCCATCACCACACTATACCACACAACCATCCATCACCACACTATACCACACAACCATCCATCACCATACTATACCACACAACCATCCATCACCACACTATACCACACAACCATCCATCACCACACTATACCACACAACCATCCATCACCACACTATACCACACAACCATCCATCACCACACTATACCACACAACCATCCATCACCACACTATACCACACAACCATCCATCACCACACTATACCACACAACCATCCATCACCACACTATACCACACAACCATCCATCACCACACTATACAACACAACCATCCATCACCACACTATACCACACAACCATCCATCACCATACCACACAACCATCCATCACCACACTATACCACACAACCATCCATCACCACACTATACCACAACCATCCATCACCACACTATACCACACAACCATCCATCACCACACTATACCACACAACCATCCATCACCATATCACACAACCATCCATCACCACACTATACAACACAACCATCCATCACCATACCACACAACCATCCATCACCACACTATACAACACAACCATCCATCACCACACTATACCACACAACCATCCATCACCATATCACACAACCGTCCATCACCACACTATACCACACAACCATCCATCACCATACCACACAACCATCCATCACCACACTATACCACACAACAATCCATCACCACACTATACCACACAACCATCCATCACCATACCACACAACCATCCATCACCACACTATACCACACAACCATCCATCACCACACTATACAACACAACCATCCATCACCATACCACACAACCATCCATCACCACACTATACCACACAACCATCCATCACCACACTATACCACACAACCATCCATCACCACACTATACCACACAACCATCCATCACCACACTATACCACACAACCATCCATCACCACACTATACCACACAACCATCCATCACCATATCACACAACCATCCATCACCACACTATACCACACAACCATCCATCACCACACTATACCACACAACCATCCATCACCACACTATACCACACAACCATCCATCACCACACTATACCACACAACCATCCATCACCATACCACACAACCATCCATCACCACACTATACCACACAACCATCCATCACCACACTATACCACACAACCATCCATCACCATACTATACCACACAACCATCCATCACCACACTATACCACACAACCATCCATCACCACACTATACCACACAACCATCCATCACCACACTATACCACACAACCATCCATCACCACACTATACAACACAACCATCCATCACCACACTATACAACAAAACCTTCCATCACCACACTAGACCACACAACCATCCATCACCACACTATACCACACAACCATCCATCACCACACTATACCACACAACCATCCATCACCACACTATACCACACAACCATCCATCACCACACTATACCACACAACCATCCATCACCACACTATACCACACAACCATCCATCACCACACTATACCACACAACCATCCATCACCATACCACACAACCATCCATCACCACACTATACCACACAACCATCCATCACCACACTATACCACACAACCATCCATCACCACACTATACCACACAACCATCCATCACCATACCACACAACCATCCATCACCATACCACACAACCATCCATCACCACACTATACCACACAACCATCCATCACCACACTATACCACACAACCATCCATCACCACACTATACCACACAACCATCCATCACCACACTATATCACACAACCATCCATCACCACACTATACCACACAACCATCCATCACCACACTATACCACACAACCATCCATCACCACACTATACAACACAACCATCCATCACCACACTATACCACACAACCATCCATCACCACACTATACCACACAACCATCCATCACCACACTATACCACACAACCATCCATCACCACACTATACCACACAACCATCCATCACCATACCACACAACCATCCATCACCACACTATACCACACAACCATCCATCACCACACTATACCACACAACCATCCATCACCACACTATACCACACAACCATCCATCACCACACTATACCACACAACCATCCATCACCACACTATACCACACAACCATCCATCACCACACTATACCACACAACCATCCATCACCACACTATACAACACAACCATCCATCACCACACTATACAACACAACCATCCATCACCATACCACACAACCATCCATCACCACACTATACCACACAACCATCCATCACCACACTATACCACACAACCATCCATCACCACACTATACCACACAACCATCCATCACCACACTATACCACACAACCATCCATCACCACACTATACCACACAACCATCCATCACTACACTATACCACACAACCATCCATCACCACACTATACCACACAACCATCCATCACCACACTATACCACACAACCATCCATCACCACACTATACCACACAACCATCCATCACCACACTATACCACACAACCATCCATCACCACACTATACCACACAACCATCCATCACCACACTATACCACACAACCATCCATCACCACACTATACCACACAACCATCCATCACCACACTATACCACACAACCATCCATCACCACACTATACCACACAACCATCCATCACTACACTATACCACACAACCATCCATCACTACACTATACCACACAACCATCCATCACTACACTATACCACACAACCATCCATCACTACACTATACCACACAACCATCCATCACTACACTATACCACACAACCATCCATCACTACACTATACCACACAACCATCCATCACTACACTATACCACACAACCATCCATCACCACACTATACCACACAACCATCCATCACTACACTATACCACACAACCATCCATCACCACACTATACCACACAACCATCCATCACCACACTATACCACACAACCATCCATCACTACACTATACCACACAACCATCCATCACTACACTATACCACACAACCATCCATCACTACACTATACCACACAACCATCCATCACTACACTATACCACACAACCATCCATCACTACACTATACCACACAACCATCCATCACTACACTATACCACACAACCATCCATCACTACACTATACCACACAACCATCCATCACCACACTACCACACAACCATCCATCACTACACTATACCACACAACCATCCATCACCACACTATACCACACAACCATCCATCACTACAATGTACCACACAATCTATCACTACACAAGTTGTGTGGTGGTTAACATACCACACAAGTTGTGTGGTACATTGTGGTGAGTATATACAAGACTTTCAAGCGTTCCCAATAATTTAAATGTTTTATTGGATCTATGTGGGCTGTAAATGATCTCTGTATCTGTTCCAGCTCTATCTCTCATGCCCTAAATAGAGCTACAAACACCAAACAAAACAAGCCATCTGAACATAAGAATTAAGGAACATTGCAGCAGGTGTACTGGCCCATACAGGGTAGGTCTTTCTCAAAACCAATTATTCCCACCCAACAGGGACGGTATTGGACACTTCATGAAATTCAGTGAGGCTTGATTAGTCATTAAGGAAGAAGATTTAAGAGGGCGAAAATGTATAGAGGCTGTCCTAATTTCTGTCAGTAACACTATCCATCAAAAGTCCGGAAATTACAATATATGCAAACTTCTAATCAACAGGATATTACCCATTCTGGAGACCCCTGTAACACATGTTGACAGACCCTTCTCAAACCCATTTCACCACAGTCGTACTACTACTACAACTACTACCCCTCGCGGCTTTCCACCTGACTTTTACCACTATATAAACTCGTTGTCTTAGTTATCTCTGTATTAGGACTGAAGAAGCCACTCGTGGCGAAACGTTTCCTTTAATAAATATCCTGAACTGTACATGTCTTTTCCACGTTCATTTTCAATGAAATACAACAGTGTCCTATGATATATCTGTCACCCATTTCTAAGGTTCTACTACTCTCTGCAGTTCAGACTAAGGCCAGGCTTCCCTGCTGACTTGTTTGGTCAGTTTTATGGTAAGAATTTCTTCATTTTTTCAAGTAAACATTAGGTCTTGTATTCGCAGTCGGGGCACTTCTGGAAAGCAACCAATGGAAACACCATCACCTCTGATTCTGTGGAACCAAGTTTACTCTAGTAGCTTATGGCTATAAAAAATAATTCATTTTTTTAGCAAGATCCACCTTGTAGGATGTATATCATTGGCGCTATTTCGCTTGTTTTGAAAGTTTCCATTATCCATCCCGTCACCTTCCTGGCTGTCGTGACCTTGGTCTTATTGTGTTCTTTGAAAAAAAAAGGTCAGCTAACATAATTACTCCCAGGTCTTGCACGTGTTTCTTTCGTACTATTTGATGAGCCTCTCGAGTTTTGTATACAGTGTCCCTTTGGAGTTCTTTATTCTTTCCATGTATAAGCAACTGAAACTGATCACCACTGAGTGTCACATTATTCTCCGCTGCCCACTGGAAAAACGGTGTTTATATCTTTTACATTCTATTCTGAATAGGCACAGCTGGGAGGCAGGATGCTGGATTTGTTTATTAAACAAAAATTGGATACATCAACATCAACTATATGATGGCTACCTTGACCTTTGATATACCTTTGACGCGTTCCGAGAGTTTTCCTACTCCAAATCCCGGCCTTGGGACAGGCTCGTCTGGTGCTTGCTACACAGCGGGAGCAAAGCTAGCTATGTTTCCCTGTCATACTCCACCACGTAGGATGGTCTTCATACAGTGTTGAAATCTGTCAGGCTGAACCAGGAGATTTCAGTAGGACAATGAGAATATCGTCAAGTGTTCCAGTATGGGTTCGTCAGTTACGACAGCTTCATCAGTTACGACAGCTTCAAAAGTTTCCTTCCAGCATAACTAAGTTACTAGTACTTGGGAATTAGGTGTCCAGTAGCTCAGTTGGTAGCGTACTAAGCTCACACAATGAAGTCCGTGGTTCGATCCCCGGTACGGGTGAAAACATTGGGGCACGTTTTCTTAAGACACCTGCTGTCCATGTTCACCTAGCAGTAAGTAGGTACCTGCTGTCCTTATTCATCTAGCAGTAGATAAGATACTTGAGTGTTTAGTCGATTGGTGTGGGTTGCATTTTTTAACAAAATTAACACAGGATGCTTTAAATAACCAGGAGCTTTCTATATAGTATGTTACTGATGTCAGCTATGGTCTGTATAAGTTGTGTCATGTACTTGTAGAAATAAATATTATTATTATTACCATCTCTTAAGATAGTCTCTCCCGTACACAGGATGCTGCATTAAGGAGGGGGGGGGGAGGAAGAGATGGGAGGAGGAAGGTTAAAGGGAGGGGTATAGGGGGAGGAGGATGAAGGCAGAAGGGACGAGGGAGAAAAGGAGGAACAGGAAGGGAAGTGTAAGACTCTCCAAGGCGCTGGCACTGAAGACTCATTCAAAGCTTTGACGCAAAAAATGTACAATGCTTACCCACAACAACACATTGACACAACCTCTATGATGCAAGACACAACCACTATGATACAAGTCACAACCTCTATGATACAAGCCACAACCTCTATGATACAAGCCACAACCTCTATGATACAAGACGCAACCTCTATGATACAAGACGCAACCTCTATGATGCAAGACACAACCTCTATGATACAAGACGCAACCTCTATGATACAAGTCACAACCTCTATGATACAAGTCACAACCTCTATGATACAAGACACAACCTCTATGATACAAGTCACAACCTCTATGATACAAGCCACAACCTCTATGATACAAGACACAACCTCTATGATACAAGTCACAACCTCTATGATACAAGTCACAACCTCTATGATACAAGCCACAACCTCTATGAAACAAGTCACAACCTCTATGATACAAGTCACAACCTCTATGATACAAGCCACAACCTCTATGATACAAGCCACAACCTCTATGATACAAGTCACAACCTCTATGATACAAGTCACAACCTCTATGATACAAGTCACAACCTCTATGATACAAGTCACAACCTCAATGATACAAGTCACCTCTATAATACAAGTCACAACCTCTATGAAACAAGTCACAACCTCTATGATACAAGTCACAACCTCTATGATACAAGTCACAACCTCTATGATACAAACCACAACCTCAATGATACAAGTCACCTCTATAATACAAGTCACAACCTCTATCATACAAGTCACAACCTCCATGATACAAGTCACAACCTCTATGATACAAACCACAACCTCAATGATACAAGTCACCTCTATAATACAAGTCACAACCTCTATCATACAAGTCACAACCTCCATGATACAAGTCACAACCTCTATGATACAAGTCACAACCTCTATGATACAAGACACAACCTCTATGATACAAGACACAACCTCTATGATACAATTCACAACCTCTATGATACAAGTCACAACCTCCATGATACAAGTCACAACCTCTATGATACAAGTCACAACCTCTATGATACAAGACACAACCTGAACATTAAAATGGTATAAAATACCGACAGATTGTTAGGTAAGACACATATGCAACAGTTAGGTATCTTTATTTCGAAACGTTTCGCCTACACAGTAGGCTTCTTCAGTCGAGTACAGAAAAGTTGATAGAAGCAGAAGATACTTGAAGACGATGTAATCAGTCCATCACCCTTAAAGTTTTGAGGTGGTCAGTCCCTCAGTCTGGAGAAGAGCATTGTTCCGTTGTCTGAAACAATATGAAGTTGAAGTGACAGGATGGAGCCTTTATATAGTGCCAGGAGGTGAGACGTAGGTTGCTTTGGGAGGGCAGGTCCCTCTCAAACCCAGCCGTTCTCACTAGTAGAGGTCGAAGTTGATGGTCTGTACCAAGATACCCTTGTGTTGCAGTGTCTGACAGAATGAACATTAAAATGGTATAAAATACCGACAGATTGTTAGGTAAGACACATATGCAACAGTTAGGTATCTTTATTTCGAAACGTTTCGCCTACACAGTAGGCTTCTTCAGTCGAGTACAGAAAAGTTGATAGAAGCAGAAGATACTTGAAGACGATGTAATCAGTCCATCACCCTTAAAGTTTTGAGGTGGTCAGTCCCTCAGTCTGGAGAAGAGCATTGTTCCGTTGTCTGAAACAATATGAAGTTGAAGTGACAGGATGGAGCCTTTATATAGTGCCAGGAGGTGAGACGTAGGTTGCTTTGGGAGGGCAGGTCCCTTTTCTGTACTCGACTGAAGAAGCCTACTGTGTAGGCGAAACGTTTCGAAATAAAGATACCTAACTGTTGCATATGTGTCTTACCTAACAATCTGTCGGTATTTTATACCATTTTAATGTTCATTCTGTCAGACACTGCAACACAAGGGTATCTTGGTACAGACCATCAACTTCGACCTCTACTAGTGAGAACGGCTGGGTTTGAGAGGGACCTGCCCTCCCAAAGCAACCTACGTCTCACCTCCTGGCACTATATAAAGGCTCCATCCTGTCACTTCAACTTCATATTGTTTCAGACAACGGAACAATGCTCTTCTCCAGACTGAGGGACTGACCACCTCAAAACTTTAAGGGTGATGGACTGATTACATCGTCTTCAAGTATCTTCTGCTTCTATCAACTTTTCTGTACTCGACTGAAGAAGCCTACTGTGTAGGCGAAACGTTTCGAAATAAAGATACCTAACTGTTGCATATGTGTCTTACCTAACAAGACACAACCTCTATGATACAAGACACAACCTCTATGATACAAGACACAACCTCTATGATACAAGTCACAACCTCTATGATACAAGGCACAACCTCTATGATGCAAGTCACAACCTCTATGATACAAGTCACAACCTCTATGATACAAGTCACAACCTCTTTGATACAAGTCACAACCTCTATGATACAAGACACCTCTTTGATACAAGTCACAACTTCTATGATACAAGTCACAACCTCTATGATACAAGACACAACCTCTATGATACAAGACACAACCTCTATGATACAAGACACAACCTCTATGATACAAGTGACAACCTCTATGATACAAGTCACAACCTCTATGATACAAGTCACAACCTCTATGATACAAGTCACAACCTCTATGATACAAGACACAACCTCTATGATACAAGTCACAACCTCTATGATACAAGTCACAACTTTTATGATACAAGTCACAACCTCTATGATACAAGTCACAACCTCTATGATACAAGACACAACCTCTATGATACAAGTCACAACCTCTATGATACACCTCTATGATACAACACAACCTCTATGATACAACACCTCTAGTACAAGCAACAACCTCTATGATACAAGTCACAACTATGATACAAGCAACAACCTCTATGATACAAGTCACAACCTCTATGATACAAGACACAACCTCTATGATACAAGACACAACCTCTATGATACAAGACACAACCTCTATGATACAAGTCACAACCTCTATGATACAAGTCACAACCTCTATGATACAAGTCACAACCTCTATGATACAAGTCACAACCTCTATGATACAAGACACAACCTCTATGATACAAGACACAACCTCTATGATACAAGACACAACCTCTATGATACAAGTCACAACCTCTATGATACAAGTCATAACCTCTATGATACAAGCAACAACCTCTATGATACAAGTCACAACCTCTATGATACAAGCAACAACCTCTATGATACAAGTGACAACCTCTATGATACAAGACACAACCTCTATGATACAAGACACAACCTCTATGATACAAGTCACAACCTCTATGATACAAGACACAACCTCTATGATACAAGTCACAACCTCTATGATACAAGTCACAACCTCTATGATACAAGACACAACCTCTATGATACAAGACACAACCTCTATGATACAAGTCACAACCTCTATGATACAAGACACAACCTCTATGATACAAGTCACAACCTCTATGATACAAGTCACAACTTTTATGATACAAGTCACAACCTCTATGATACAAGTCACAACCTCTATGATACAAGACACAACCTCTATGATACAAGACACAACCTCTATGATACAAGACACAACCTCTATGATACAAGTCACAACCTCTATGATACAAGACACAACCTCTATGATACAAGTCACAACCTCTATGATACAAGTCACAACCTCTATGATACAAGACACAACCTCTATGATACAAGTGACAACCTCTATGATACAAGACACAACCTCTATGATACAAGTCAGTAAACCCATGTTAAACCTCTGTGGACTATCTTATACATTAAGCTGATGAGGCAATATAAAATAAAAATATCTTGATGTTTGTTTGTTCAGTATCCAAGAAGATCAACTGTCAACTAGGCAACCAAATCAATAATAGCAGTTGTAGAAATAGATTGTTGTGGCAGCCATGGCAGCACTGGTGGTAGCCAGCATAAAAAACTACTGATCCGCAGAGCTGTGAGTGGTAGTGGAGTAATACGAGTAGTTTATGAAAGAAAAGTATTAATTTATTATAAGTTGTTCACGTCTTCCATCCAGTTCCACAATAAATGCCATGCCATTTTTTAAATATGTTATGGAGTATTTTTCCACCCATTTTCACGTGGGGAGTGATAGAGGGTGGGGAGACAGCCTTCTGCTTTTCTATTCATAACTCGTACACCTAGGTAATACAAAACAGTCGTTAATCTAGACAGAAGTACATAGTTCTTCTCAGCAGATTTTGCACCCGGGCCGGGATCATACCGGCGAGCCACTTAGAAATAGAACTAGGTGTAATTCAATGTACTTCCGTGTACGAGCCACATCATTTATACATGACACAAGCCTGATATTACAAGTGTTGAGTAACACCCACAAGTCACAAGTATGCAAGTCTTATAAGGAAGATGAAAATCAGCACCACCACCACTACTACTAGAAACATTCACGACTAATTTCAGAGTTAACTCGGAAACTAGTAGTGAATAAACGACGTTTCAAGAAGCAGTGCTAGTTTCATCACACACACACACACACACACACACACACACACACACACACACACACACACACACACACACACACACACACACACACACCACACACACACACACACACACCACACACACACACACAATGGATGAAACCTGGGGGGAAAATTTCACTGAAAAAAAGTGCTCAAAATCCAAATTGTATAATTTCCACACCGGCAGAAAACCGGGGGCCACTGTACTTGTGGTAACTAACGATGATATTATTATTATTAATCAACTGGCATGATCAAGTGTGCCAGGAGCTAATATTTCAGCTTGGCTATGCTAATGACACATACACACACACACACACACACACACACACACACACACACACACACACACACACACACACACACACACACGAGACGAGTCACAGGGACGTTAGGAAGTATTTCTTCAGTCATAGAGTCGTCAGGAAGTGGAATAGCCTAGCAAGTGAAGTAGTGGAGGCAGGAACCATACATAGTTTTAAGAAGAGGTATGACAAAGCTCAGGAAGCAGAGAGGGAGAGGACCTAGTAGCGATCAGTGAAGAGGCGGGGCCAGGAGCTGAGTCTCGACCCCTGCAACCACAATTAGGTGAGTACACACACACACACACCTACCTACACACAACAGGCCTAGTGTCTAATCGACATGTGCCTAGGACAAAATGGTAACTAACACACACACACACACACACAACTCGCAAACGGGCGAACTTTTAACGAACATTATCTTTCAGTCCACAGCAGGATTTGAACCTGCACACACTGTATCATGGTACACAGTACTTTCTACACTCAGCCACATCCCAGATATATAGAGAATAATCGCAGTCAGCAGGATTCGAAGCCACATCACGAAGGTTGGCAAGGTTCCCAAGTGACGCTGTACACCACTCCGCTACAGATGCCTCAAAAGCTGGCCAGCCTTGTTTACAAGGCCGGAGGAAAACAATGAAATAGCTTGTAACCATGCTTGAGGCCCACTGGTGTGCCTGGGCTGGGGAGAAATATGGTTTTTAAACAAGGCTGTCCAGCTTTTGAAGCATCTATGACATGGCTTCGAATCCTGCTGACTACGATTATTCTCTGTATATACCCGCCTGTTTCTGGGCGGGTATATACACATGTATATTGTGCCTAATCAGCCAAACTTGCCGTATAGGCCGAACTCCCTTAAAAATTAACTTTTTCCAAAAAAATCTTTTACAGAAAGCAAAAGACTTGGTAGACGATGCACCATCCCCCCAATGAAAAGCAGGGGTGTCACTAGTACGTTAAGAGACCATACAATAAGTGTCAGGGGCCCGAGACTGTTCAACTGCCTCCCAGCACACATAAGGGGGATTACCAACAGACCCCTGGCAGTCTTCAAGCTGGCACTGGACAAGCACCTAAAGTCAGTTCCTGATCAGCCGGGCTGTGGCTCGTACGTTGGTTTGCGTGCAGCCAGCAGCAACAGCCTGGTTGATCAGGCGCTGATCCACCAGGAGGCCTGGTCACAGACCGGGCCGCGGGGGCGTTGACCCCCGAAACTCTCTCCAGGTAAACTCCAGGTAAACAGAATGATAATTTTTTTTCGTTGACAATGATATAAAAAAATTTATTTTTGGACTAGAACTGACTCAGAAGCTTCACCTAACCTCGCTTAAACTAACATATTGTTTTTCTTAACTAAGTTCTGCTTTATATATCATAGATCAAGTTAAATTCATTTAATATTACTTAAAATCAATTATACATATTTTTTGTCGTTATGTTCTGACTGATTTCCGCAGAGTTATACCAAAAACAAATGTTCATTCCCCGAATAAGCCAACCTCACCGGCTCGACTTAATCGGTCTCCTTCACGTCGTGTTGGTATCCGGTACCATGGCTGTATCTCCTTCACGTCGTGTTATCCGGTACCATGGTTGTATCTCCTTCAATTTGGTCTACTTCCCATTTGATCTGCTCCTATCTGGAGCAACTCCAGTCCCAGGGCCGATATGTTTCCAATATAAAATCGTACTGTTTGTATTTAGCGTCTTTTTTCCGACAACTTGCATGTATTAAAGAACAAGTGACAATACCGTGAAGGGAACAATACACAAATAACCCGCACATAGGAGAGAGAGAGAGAGAGAGAGAGAGAGAGAGAGAGAGAGAGAGAGAGAGAGAGAGAGAGAGAGAGAGAGAGAGAGAGAGAGAGAGAGAGAGAGAGAGAGAGAGAGAGAGAGAGAGAGAGAGAGAAAGTTTATGATAATGCTTCGGTCCGACTTGGACCTGTCGATATCATACTATTTCTATCAAAAATATAGAGGACATTTACAGATTAGGTATAATGGGAGTAGACTAAACGGGAATAAATGGCTTGTGATAATGTTAGTGGCCAGCCACACCACTGGTGTACACTCACCCTAGGTCACCTAGCAGAACTAGTTTGTGAGGGGTGGCCCTGCGGCGCTACCCCTACCACCACAACCACCAAACACCCAGAGCTCACAACCTTTCCCCACCAAAACACATTTTCCCTTGCAGATAAATGGTTCAGAGGGCCGACAGGATGACGAATCAAGACATATGTGCAACAATTGGGTATCTTTATTGTGGAAATGTTTTATCATCCAGTGGCTTTCTCAGTCCAATGCAGAGAAGGGGGGTTGAAGATCAGTAGGAGTTTGAGGTAATAATTCCTTCAGCCTGGAGTTGACTCCAGGCTGAATTACTGATTACGTCAAACTCCTTCTGATCTTCATCCCTTCTCTGTACTGGACTGAGGAAGCCATAGGTTGGCGAAACGTTTCCACAATAATGATACTCTAGTGTGGCACAAGTGTCTATAATTCCTCACTTTCCCTCATTTTTGAAACTGTAAATACATCATGTATTCTTGAGTGGTTGAGGATATCCTCATGTTGTCAGACACTGCAGCAACCTGGAATCTTGGTACAGAGACATCTGGCTGACTTCAAGAGAGCTGGACAGATACCTAAAGTCAGTACCTGACTAGTCGGACTGTGGTTCATACGTTGAATTGCGTGCGGCTAGCAGCAACAGCCTGGCTGATCAGGTCCTGATCCACTGTGAGGCTTTAAGGAGAGGGCCGCGGGGGCACTGACCCCCGGAACACCCTCCAGGTATGTAACTACTTGCTACCGTTGGCTCATCTGACTCCTGCCAGTGATTCAGATTCATCAAGACTGCGGTACTGAACACCTGCTTCTAGGCTGAGGGACTCGGTACTTCATCTTCTACCTTTTCAGTTTTCTGTATAATATTGATAAAGCCACTTGTTGGCGAAACGTCTACTTAATAAAGATACCTTGTTGGTATTATATACTACTGATATTTGGAGACATATGACGATGTTTAACATGATGTAACACTTAAGACAATGTTTAATATGATATAACACTTAAGACAATGTTTAACATGACATAACACTTAAGACTATGTTTAACATGATACATTGTAACACATGATACATCTCAACAAATTACTTATGTTGGATATTAGTATTGAAAGGCACTAAGGAGGGGTGGCACTAAGGAGTGCCAAGGGGTCAGGTTATGAAGGGGGAAGTGACAAGTGGCCCCAGATATAGCCTGGCACTCTGACAACCCATACTGCCACACCTGATCCACTCTCTCTCACTCTCACTTCCTCACTCTCTGGAAGTGTACGATCACACACACACACACACACACACACACAGGCCAGGAGCTGAGTCTCGACCCCCTGCAAGCACAAATAGACGAGTCCACACACACACACCGCAGACGGAGTACAGTCTAGGGGGCAATGACTACAAACCTCACTCAAGGAAAAGGATCTTGGGGTGAGTATAATACCGAGCACATCTCCTGAGGTGCACATCAACCAAATAACTGCTGCAGCATACGGGCGCCTAGCAAACCTAAGAACAGCATTCCGACATCTTAATAAGGAATCATTCAGGACCCTGTACACCGTGTATGTCAGGCTTCTGTGATACAGTTTGGAACTCACACCTAGCCAAGCATGTAATTAAATTAGAGAAAGTGCAAAGGTTTGCAACAAGACTAGTCCCGGAGCTAAGGGGCATGTCCTACGAGGAGAGGTTAAGGAAAATTGACCAGACTACACTGGAAGACAGGAGAGATAGGGGGGATATGATAACGACATATAAAATACTGAGAGTAATTGACAAGGTGGACAGAGACAGGATGTTCCAGAGATGGGACACAGCAACAAGGGGTCACAATTGGAAGTTGAAGACTCGGATGAATCACAGAGATGTTAAGAAGTATTTCTTCAGTCACAGAGTTGTCAGGAAGTGAAATAGTCTGGGAAGTGATGTAGTGGAGGCAGGATCCATACATAGCTTTAAGAAGCAGGGAGAGAGAGTGGACCTAGTAGCTACCAGTGAAGAGGTGGGGCCAGAAGCTGTGACTTGACCCCTGCAATTACAATTAGGTGAGAATACACACACACAACCAGATAACTGCTGCAGTATATGGGCGCCTGGCTAACCTGATTATTATTATTATTATAATCAAGGGGGAAGCGCTAAACCCGGAGGATTATACAGCGCCTGGGGGGGGGGGATATGTGGAAGGCATTCAGGCTTAATTCGGGGAACTGGAGCACAGATCCAATTCCCTAAATCAAGAGCCCCTCACCAACATCAAGGAACCTTCCTTGAGGGGCTGGCTAACCTGAGAATAGTTCCGGTACCTCAGTAAGGAATCGTTCAAGACTCTGTACACCGTTTACGTCATGCCCATATTGGAGTATGCTGCACCAGTTTGTAAAACACACCTGAACAAGCACTTCAAGGAATTAGAGAAAGTGCAAAGGTTTGCAACAAGACTAATCCCAGAGGTAAGGGGAGTATCCTACCAAGAAAGGTGGATAGAGACAGGATGTTCCAGAGAGGGGACACAGAAACAAGAGATCACAATTGAAGTTAAAGACTCAGATGAGTCAGATAGATATTAGGAAGTATTTCTTCAGTCATAGAGTTGTCAGGAAGTGGAATAGCCTGGGAAGTGACGTAATGGAGGTAGGAACCATACATAGTTTTAAGATGAGGTTTGATAAAGCTCATGGAACAGGGAGAGAGAGGACCTAGTACCGATCAGTGAAGAGGCGGGGCCAGGAGCTATAAACCGATCCCTGCAACTACAAATAAGTGAATACACACAAGTATCTGTCATACTGGACGTGTTTACAACATTAGCTTGCAACAAGATACTAGACTTCCACAAACACTACTCGTACAGGTCTGGATTTTAAAACATAAATACACAGAACAATATATTCATTCTAACAGCTACATAAAATAGCTCTAATTGAATAACCCTTACAGATTTAGCTATTTTACATTTATATAATTATACAATAAGAAAAAAAATGGGATGAGGGGAGGGGAATTACCGTATTTTCCGGCATACAAGACGCGCCTTTTTTCCCACAAAAAGTCTTGGATAATCAGCCTGCGCCTTATATGCTCAAGTTCAGGGACAAGGGTAGACTGTGTGTTACACTTTAGCGTAAAATAAGAGGGTCATTAACCCTTGTACATAATTACTAATACTTTTGTTTCGCGTCTTATATACCGGAAAAACAACTGCATATGAAGTTGAAGGTGTTTATGCTGCATCAGTACCTGCTGAGCAGCCAGGCAACCAGGGAACTGGGAAAATCAAGGAAAAAAAGATTCACAAACGAGATTTTCCCATTTTCCTATATACCAAGATGCTGATGAAGTGTTGGTACAGAGCCTTGAACTTCATAATTCCCAGCTGTGGTTTTATATATATGTATATATATATATATATATATGTATATATATATATATGTATATATATATATATGTTATTTATTTATTATTTATTATCACACCGGCCGATTCCCACCAAGGCAGGGTGGCCCGAAAAAGAAAAACTTTCACCATCATTCACTCCATCACTGTCTTGCCAGAAGGGTGCTTTACACTACAGTTTTTAAACTGCAACATTAACACCCCTCCTTCAGAGTGCAGGCACTGTACTTCCCATCTCCAGGACTCAAGTCCGGCCTGCCGGTTTCCCTGAATCCCTTCATAAATGTTACTTTGCTCACACTCCAACAGCACGTCAAGTATTAAAAACCATTTGTCTCCATTCACTCCTATCAAACACGCTCACGCATGCCTGCTGGAAGTCCAAGCCCCTCGCACACAAAACCTCCTTTACCCCCTCCCTCCAACCCTTCCTAGGCCGACCCCTACCCCGCCTTCCTTCCACTACAGACTGATACACTCTTGAAGTCATTCTGTTTCGCTCCATTCTCTCTACATGTCCGAACCACCTCAACAACCCTTCCTCAGCCCTCTGGACAACAGTTTTGGTAATCCCGCACCTCCTCCTAACTTCCAAACTACGAATTCTCTGCATTATATTCACACCACACATTGCCCTCAGACATGACATCTCCACTGCCTCCAGCCTTCTCCTCGCTGCAACATTCATCACCCACGCTTCACACCCATATAAGAGCGTTGGTAAAACTATACTCTCATACATTCCCCTCTTTGCCTCCAAGGACAAAGTTCTTTGTCTCCACAGACTCCTAAGTGCACCACTCACTCTTTTTCCCTCATCAATTCTATGATTCACCTCATCTTTCATAGACCCATCCGCTGACACGTCCACTCCCAAATATCTGAATACGTTCACCTCCTCCATACTCTCTCCCTCCAATCTGATATTCAATCTTTCATCACCTAATCTTTTTGTTATCCTCATAACCTTACTCTTTCCTGTATTCACCTTTAATTTTCTTCTTTTGCACACCCTACCAAATTCATCCACCAATCTCTGCAACTTCTCTTCAGAATCTCCCAAGAGCACAGTGTCATCGGCAAAGAGCAGCTGTGACAACTCCCACTTTGTGTGTGATTCTTTATCTTTTAACTCCACGCCTCTTGCCAAGACCCTCGCATTTACTTCTCTTACAACCCCATCTATAAATATATTAAACAACCACGGTGACATCACACATCCTTGTCTAAGGCCTACTTTTACTGGGAAAAAATTTCCCTCTTTCCTACATACTCTAACTTGAGCCTCACTATCCTCGTAAAAACTCTTCACTGCTTTCAGTAACCTACCTCCTACACCATACACTTGCAACATCTGCCACATTGCCCCCCTATCCACCCTGTCATACGCCTTTTCCAAATCCATAAATGCCACAAAGACCTCTTTAGCCTTATCTAAATACTGTTCACTTATATGTTTCACTGTAAACACCTGGTCCACACACCCCCTACCTTTCCTAAAGCCTCCTTGTTCATCTGCTATCCTATTCTCCGTCTTACTCTTAATTCTTTCAATTATAACTCTACCATACACTTTACCAGGTACACTCAACAGACTTATCCCCCTATAATTTTTGCACTCTCTTTTATCCCCTTTGCCTTTATACAAAGGAACTATGCATGCTCTCTGCCAATCCCTAGGTACCTTACCCTCTTCCATACATTTATTAAATAATTGCACCAACCACTCCAAAACTATATCCCCACCTGCTTTTAACATTTCTATCTTTATCCCATCAATCCCGGCTGCCTTACCCCCTTTCATTTTACCTACTGCCTCACGAACTTCCCCCACACTCACAACTGGCTCTTCCTCACTCCTACAAGATGTTATTCCTCCTTGCCCTATACACGAAATCACAGCTGATTTCGTGTATATATATATATATATAATATATATATATATATATACATATATATACATATATATACATATATATATATATATAGGATGGGGTCCACCTCTGGTGTAAATTGTGGGAACCATAGCATGTGCATATACGAAAAAAATTATAAAATGAGAACTTACAGGAAGAATGGAACCATGCAGGCTGTCCATCCCAGTTTTGTGGTTGTTGGCTGTGCTGTTCTCTTGGTTGTGTGGTGTGGGCGGTAGTGGCAGCACGCTCCACCCACGCCACCACCACCACGCCCACCACCCACCACGCCCGCATCACCACCCACTTTTAACAAGCTTAACAGTTCACCTCACTTTCAACCACCAAGAAGTCTTTATCTTTTTTTCTATATAATTATTACTCAGATGAAAGATTGCAAACGTTGCAGCAGCATCAACTGACCTGTGCAACGCAACATCAATGTGTTGTCAACGTTGCATCAGGGAATTTTTAAGTGTTATCAAATGTTCTCTCATAAATATACTGAGGAGTTACCACATGCCACTGGTAACACCAGTCTGATCAGTTTCCAGGCAGCAACACAAGTATTTTCAACACACGTGTTCTCAAAACAAGTATTTCCAGCACATAAGTCAGTTTAAAAAAAATGGAAAATCCAGTCTATGACAAGTGAAAAAAAACACTGAGAACATCCGGTATATAAAACGTAAAAAAAAAAAAAACTGAAACATTCACAGTCTATAAAAGTTGAAACAAATGAAAAATTACACTTCGATATTAAAAAAACATAATATTTTTGTTTTCATATTTCAGGGTCAGGCATTTTTACCATTGGTTTTGGTAACGTATCATTAGTACTATTAATTTAGGTTAAAATGAACTTCTCTTGTCATATTAATGTTTCACAATGACTACAAGTGGATAAGACACATGTGTAATATTTTGTATTGTTCATTAACATTAATAAGACTGACTGTGTGGTACAGAAACACTGATAAAGAGGACAGCTACAACTTTTTTGTCTAGATTAAGACATGTGCAAAAGTTGGGTGTCTTTATTGCTGAAACGTTCCGCCTACACAGTAGGTTTCTTCAGTCGAACAGAGGCAGCAGGTGTAGTAGTGAAACAAAGATGATCAGTCCATCAATCAGTAGGACACCTGTTTGTTGTGATTCAGTGAACAGACCGGGTAAGGGTTAAGCTTTCTCTTACATTATTGTAATACTCTTCAAAATATTTCGTCAAAACTCAGTGACCTGTTCGGTTTTAATCTGTTTGTCCTTTTATATTTGTACAGAAAGGAAAGGGTACGTATGTATGTAGGTAGGTAGGTAGGTAGGCAGGCAGGCAGGCAGGCAGGCAGGCAGGCAGGCAGGCAGGCAGGCAGGCAGGCAAGTGGATGGGTGCGCAGGTGGGCAGGAAAGTTGGCAGCAGGTAGGCAGGCAAGGTGATGGTGGGTGGGCAGGCAGGTAGGCTCTGGACTGACCATACCCGCCTATCAGTCACTGACTGGATACCTCCCTCCCTTCCATACCAACATCACCTATAACTCTAACCCACCCACCAAGACACACAAACACAGACACAGACAGACACAGACACAGACACAGACACACACACACACACACACACACACACACACACACACACACACACACACATATATACACACACACACACATACGACGACACTGGAAGACAGGAGGGTTAGGGGAGACATAACGACATAGAAAATACTGCATGGAATAGACGAGGTGGGCAGAGACAGGGTGTTCCAGAGAGGGGACACAGAAACAAGGGGTCACAATTGGAAGTTGAAGACCCAGATGAGTCAAAGGGATGTTTGGAAGTATTTCTTCAGTCATAGATTAGTCAGGAAGTGGAATAGCCTAGCAAGTGAAGTAGTGGAGGCAGGAACCATACATAGCTTTAAGATAAGGTATGATAAAGCTCATGGAGCAGGGAGAGAGAGGACCTAGTAGCACTCGGTGAAGAGGTGGGGCCAGGAGCTGAGTCTCGACCCCTGCAACCACAATTAGGTGAGTACAATTAGGTGAGTACATACATACACACACACACACACACACACACACACACACACACACACACACACGACCCCTGCAACCACAAATAGATGAGTACAAATAGGCGAGTACACGCGCACACACACACACACACACACACACACACAGTGACGAGCGGGGTTCCACAAGGATCAGTAGTAACTAGTACCATTTCTAGTGTACGCGAAGGGCATGATGGATGGGATCGCGTCAGATGCATCCCTGCTCAAAGATTTTCCCACTGAAGCGGTTAGTTTATTGTACATCCCACATCTATCATGTGGACGGTAGCACAAGAGCATATGGATACACAAAGGGCCTGGGAACTAAGCTCAGAAAGGGTTAACAGAAGTACATCTGGATTTATATCAGAGGACACAGACACACTGTTCGAGACACGGGGAAGAAGAACAAGGACACAGCTGGAAGCTGAAAATACAGATGAGTCACAGAGATGTTAGGAAGTATTTCTTCAGCCTCAGAGTGGTCAAGAAATGGAACAACTTGGGCAGTGGAGTGGTAGAGGCAGGATCCATACATAGCATTAAGAAGAGGCACGATAAGGGGTCTCGAAGATAGGCAAGAGTGAACCTAGCAGTGACCAGGGCCCAGAAGCTGAGGCTCAACCCCTGCAAAGACTTACAGGTGAACACTCCCTCCCTTCCCTTCCCCCTTCTCTCTCTCTCTCTGTTAGCGCCACAGATCCTTAAGACAATTTTCTCTAGTACAATCAGAACACTAACTCGCTGCATTCCCTCCTCTCTCTCTCTTTCTCTCCACAAGTAACAATTCTCATCATATCTGGCTAATACCAAGCTCAACGCACCCACTAATACACTGCTAGTACTATTTTGTTTGTGTATGCACACAGGAGTGAATTTCTAGGCAGTGACATTCTGAAAGTAGCCTTATTCACTCAACTGACATTAACATACTGTAACAGCTTACATATTTACACATCATCAATAAACTTCACATTCCACACGCATCATAAATGAGCAGTTTGATTGACACTGTCCTGCACGAACGGATCAATGCGAATATCACGAACAAGTGGTATTGATCAATTACAACACTGCGACTAGCCAAGGACTCGAACCCATGTGGTTTTCGCTCACAATGACGCGGGTCAAAACAACATGGGTTCGAGTCCTTGGCTAGTCGCAGTGTTGTTATATATATATATATATATATATATATATATATATCTTTCATATATATATATATATATATATATATATATAGAATATATATATATATATATATATATATATATATATATATATATATATATATATATATATATATATATATATATATATATATATATATATATATATATATATATATATATATATATATATATATATATACACACCCACACACACAAAAGATACACTGCTTGGGTGTGATAAGCATAGGTAAGCATACGTCTATCATGGGTCAGTTGGCTTACTGCAGCATTATTTTTTTTCTTTTGCGAAGATAGCTTTGTCATACTGCTTTTGAGGGAGGAGATTAGAGGTTGAAAGAGGTATTTCCTAGTCTTGAGTGTCCAGAGGAGGGTACGAAGGTATGGGTGAGGGTGGGTGGTGGGAGGGCAGCAGGAGTGAGGGTGGGAGGTGGGAGGGAAGCAGGAGTGAGGGTGGGAGGTGGGTGGGCAGCAAGGTGGCGATATTTCCACCTGTACCTGCTTAGTCACTTTCTCCTGTTGTGGGTCATGCGTGACTAACTGCTCTTACTGTCACTATGTAACCGCTCTTACTGTCACTATGTAACTGCTCTTACTGTCACTAAGTAACCGCTCTTACTGTCACTATGTAACTGCTCTTACTGTCACTATGTAACTGCTCTTACTGTCACTATGTAACTGCTCTTACTGTCACTATGTAACCGCTCTTACTGTCACTATGTAACTGCTCTTACTGTCACTATGTAACCGCTCTTACTGTCACTATGTAACTGCTCTTACTGTCACTATGTAACTGCGCTTACTGTCACTATGTAACCGCTCTTACTGTCACTATGTAACCGCTCTTACTGTCACTATGTAACCGCTCTTACTGTCACTATGTAACTGCTCTTACTGTCACTATGTACTGCTCTTACTGTCACTATGTAACCGCTCTTACTGTCACTATGTAACCGTTCTTACTGTCACTATGTAACCGCTCTTACTGTCACTATGTAACCGCTCTTACTGTCACTATGTAACCGCTCTTACTGTCACTATATAACTGCTCTTACTGTCACTATGTAACTGCTCTTACTGTCACTATGTAACTGCTCTTAATGTCACTATGTAACTTCTCTTACTGTCACTATGTAACTGCTCTTACTGTCACTATGTAACCGCTCTTACTGTCACTATATAACTGCTCTTACTGTCACTATGTAACTGCTCTTACTGTCACTATGTAACTGCTCTTACTGTCACTATGTAACCGCTCTTACTGTCACTATGTAACTGCTCTTACTGTCACTATGTAACTGCTCTTACTGTCACTATGTAACTGCTCTTACTGTCACTATGTAACTGCTCTTACTGTCACTATGTAACTGCTCTTACTGTCACTATGTAACCGTTCTTACTGTCACTATGTAACCGCTCTTACTGTCACTATGTAACCGCTCTTACTGTCACTATGTAACCGCTCTTACTGTCACTATGTAACCGCTCTTACTGTCACTATATAACTGCTCTTACTGTCACTATGTAACTGCTCTTACTGTCACTAGGTAACTGCTCTTACTGTCACTATGTAACCGCTCTTACTGTCACTATGTAACCGCTCTTACTGTCACTATGTAACCGCTCTTACTGTCACTATGTAACCGCCCTTACTGTCACTATGTAACCGCTCTTACTGTCACTATATAACTGCTCTTACTGTCACTATGTAACTGCTCTTACTGTCACTAGGTAACTGCTCTTACTGTCACTATGTAACCGCTCTTACTGTCACTATGTAACCGCTCTTACTGTCACTATGTAACTGCTCTTACTGTCACTATGTAACCGCTCTTACTGTCACTATATAACTGCTCTTACTGTCACTATGTAACTGCTCTTACTGTCACTATGAACCGCTCTTACTGTCACTATGTAACCGCTCTTACTGTCACTATGTAACTGCTCTTACTGTCACTATGTAACCGCTCTTACTGTCACTATGTAACCGCTCTTACTGTCACTATGTAACTGCTCTTACTGTCACTATGTAACTGCTCTTACTGTCACTAGGTAACTGCTCTTACTGTCACTATGTAACTGCTCTTACTGTCACTATGTAACCGCTCTTACTGTCACTATGTAACCGCTCTTACTGTCACTATATAACTGCTCTTACTGTCACTATGTAACTGCTCTTACTGTCACTATGTAACCGCTCTTACTGTCACTATGTAACCGCTCTTACTGTCACTATGTAACTGCTCTTACTGTCACTATGTAACCGCTCTTACTGTCACTATGTAACTGCTCTTACTGTCACTATGTAACTGCTCTTACTGTCACTATGTAACTGCTCTTGCTGTCACTATGTAACTGCTCTTACTGTCACTATGTAACTGCTCTTACTGTCACTATGTAACCGTTCTTACTGTCACTATGTAACCGCTCTTACTGTCACTATGTAACCGCTCTTACTGTCACTATGTAACCGCTCTTACTGTCACTATGTAACCGCTCTTACTGTCACTATGTAACCGCTCTTACTGTCACTATATAACTGCTCTTACTGTCACTATGTAACTGCTCTTACTGTCACTAGGTAACTGCTCTTACTGTCACTATGTAACCGCTCTTACTGTCACTATGTAACCGCTCTTACTGTCACTATGTAACCGCTCTTACTGTCACTATGTAACTGCTCTTACTGTCACTATGTAACTGCTCTTACTGTCACTATGTAACTGCTCTTACTGTCACTATGTAACTGCTCTTACTGTCACTATGTAACCGCTCTTACTGTCACTATGTAACCGCTCTTACTGTCACTATATAACTGCTCTTACTGTCACTATGTAACTGCTCTTACTGTCACTATGTAACCGCTCTTACTGTCACTATGTAACCGCTCTTACTGTCACTATGTAACCGCTCTTACTGTCACTATGTAACCGCCCTTACTGTCACTATGTAACCGCTCTTACTGTCACTATATAACTGCTCTTACTGTCACTATGTAACTGCTCTTACTGTCACTAGGTAACTGCTCTTACTGTCACTATGTAACCGCTCTTACTGTCACTATGTAACCGCTCTTACTGTCACTATGTAACTGCTCTTACTGTCACTATGTAACCGCTCTTACTGTCACTATATAACTGCTCTTACTGTCACTATGTAACTGCTCTTACTGTCACTATGTAACCGCTCTTACTGTCACTATGTAACCGCTCTTACTGTCACTATGTAACTGCTCTTACTGTCACTATGTAACCGCTCTTACTGTCACTATGTAACCGCTCTTACTGTCACTATGTAACTGCTCTTACTGTCACTATGTAACTGCTCTTACTGTCACTATGTAACTGCTCTTACTGTCACTATGTAACTGCTCTTACTGTCACTATGTAACCGCTCTTACTGTCACTATGTAACCGCTCTTACTGTCACTATATAACTGCTCTTACTGTCACTATGTAACTGCTCTTACTGTCACTATGTAACCGCTCTTACTGTCACTATGTAACCGCTCTTACTGTCACTATGTAACTGCTCTTACTGTCACTATGCAACCGCTCTTACTGTCACTATGTAACTGCTCTTACTGTCACTATGTAACTGCTCTTACTGTCACTATGTAACTGCTCTTACTGTCACTATGTAACTGCTCTTACTGTCACTATGTAACTGCTCTTACTGTCACTATGTAACCGTTCTTACTGTCACTATGTAACCGCTCTTACTGTCACTATGTAACCGCTCTTACTGTCACTATGTAACCGCTCTTACTGTCACTATGTAACCGCTCTTACTGTCACTATGTAACCGCTCTTACTGTCACTATATAACTGCTCTTACTGTCACTATGTAACTGCTCTTACTGTCACTAGGTAACTGCTCTTACTGTCACTATGTAACCGCTCTTACTGTCACTATGTAACCGCTCTTACTGTCACTATGTAACCGCTCTTACTGTCACTATATAACTGCTCTTACTGTCACTATGTAACTGCTCTTACTGTCACTATGTAACTGCTCTTACTGTCACTATATAACTGCTCTTACTGTCACTATGTAACTGCTCTTACTGTCACTATGTAACTGCTCTTACTGTCACTATATAACTGCTCTTACTGTCACTATGTAACCGCTCTTACTGTCACTATGTAACCGCTCTTACTGTCACTATGTAACTGCTCTTACTGTCACTAGGTAACTGCTCTTACTGTCACTATATAACTGCTCTTACTGTCACTATGTAACCGCTCTTACTGTCACTATGTAACCGCTCTTACTGTCAGAAGCGAAGGTCATGTTTGAACTTTTACAGAAACACACAAGGGATGTTTTGGATTGTGAGATAGATAAAAAGCTATAACATGTATAGATGTAACAAAATTAATATGTCACAGGGAGGAGTAAGACTATATGTGAGACACTTTCTGCTGCTCAGAACTGATGAATCCATCGAATGATACAGTAGAAGTTCTAGGAATTGAAGTTGAAAATGAAAATCTGGTAATTATCAAATAGAAATGACCCAAAATGGATGAATAATATGCTCAAATATCTACTAGGGCATAAGAAAGGAATTTATAGGCGTATCAAAAGAGGTGAGGGTCATCTTATGAATCAGTATATTGACATTAAGAGGGACATTAAAAAGGGGATAAGAAAAGCTAAAAGGGACTATGAAATTAAAGTTGCTAGGGATTCTAAAACTAACCCAAAAAGTTTTTTCCAGGTCTATAGAACAAAAGTTAGAGATAAGATAGGTCCCCTTAAAAATAACTATGGGCACCTTACTGACAATGAGAATGAAATGTGCTTGATTTTAAATAATTATTTTCTCTCAGTTTTTACACAGGAAGACACTAACAATATTCCAGTAATTAATTTTTACAGTGGGCTAGAAGAAGATAAATTATGTAACATCACAGTCACTAGTGAGATGGTTGTGAGGCAGATAGACAGACTGAAGCAAAATAAGTCGCCGGGTCCTGATGAGGTTTTTTCAAGGGTTCTTAAGGAATGCAAAATGGAACTCTGTGAACCATTAACTAATATTTTTAATTTATCTCTTCAAACAGGTGTAGTGTCTGATATGTGGAAGATGGCTAATGTAATTCCTATTTTTAAAACAGGGGACAAGTCGTTACCGTCAAATTACCGCCCAATAAGCCTGACCTCAATTGTAGGCAAATTACTAGAGTCAATTATAGCTGAGATTATAAGAAGCCATCTCGATAAGCATAGCTTGATTAATGATACTCAGCATGGATTCACAAGAGGCCGGTCTTGTCTAACTAATTTATTAACTTTCTTCAGTAAAGCTTTTGAGGCTGTTGACCACAATAAAGAATTTGATATTATTTACTTAGATTTTAGTAAGGCTTTTGATAGAGTTCCGCACCATAGACTGTTAAAGAAAGTGGCAGCTCATGGCATTGGGGGAAAAGTGCTCTCGTGGATCGAGTCATGGCTCACTGACAGGAAGCAGAGAGTGTCCATAAATGGGGTTAAATCCGAGTGGGGATCTGTAACAAGTGGCGTTCCACAGGGATCAGTCTTGGGCCCGTTGTTGTTTATAATATATATCAATGATCTTGATGAGGGAATTACTAGTGATATGAGCAAATTCGCCGATGACACAAAGATAGGTAGGATAATTGATTCAAACGTAGATGTTATTGAACTTCAGGAGGATTTAAACAAACTCTATTCTTGGTCAGAAAAGTGGCAGATGCAGTTCAATGTAGATAAGTGCAAGGTTCTGAAGCTTGGGAGTGCCCATAACCCTAGTACTTATAAATTAAATGATGTAGAACTTAGCCATACAGATTGCGAAAAGGACTTGGGGGTTATGGTGAGCAGCAACCTTAAACCAAGACAGCAATGCCTAAGCGTACGTAATAAGGCAAATAGATTACTGGGATTTATATCAAGAAGTGTAAGCAACAGAAGTCCAGAGGTCATACTGCAGCTTTATACATCATTAGTAAGGCCTCACCTTGATTATGCAGCTCAGTTCTGGTCTCCGTATTACAAAATGGACATAAATTCGTTAGAAAACATTCAGCGTAGGATGACTAAATTAATACATAGCATCAGAAATCTTCCTTATGAAGAAAGATTGAAGACTCTTAAGTTACATTCACTTGTTAGACGAAGAATGAGGGGAGACCTGATCGAAGTGTATAAGTGGAAGATAGGTATTAATAAAGGGGATATTAATAAGGTCTTGAGGATGTCTCTCCAAGAGAGAACCCGCAGTAATGGATTTAAATTAGATAAGTTTAGATTTAGAAAGGACATAGGAAAGTATTGGTTTGGAAATAGGGTAGTTGATGAGTGGAACAGTCTACCTAGTTGGGTTATTGAGGCTAGGACTTTGGGTAGTTTCAAATCTAGGTTGGATAAGTACATGAGTGGGAAGGGTTGGATTTGAGTGGGACTTTCACATCAGAGCTTATTTCTTGGGTGGCATTGAAAATTGGGTTGGGTAAATGTTTTGTTAGTGGGATGAATTGTAAAGGACCTGCCTAGTATGGGCCAGCAGGCCTCCTGCAGTGTTCCTCCTTTCTTATGTTCTTCTTATGTAAACTACTGTCAGCAACGGCTGAGGTATTCACAGATGAAATAGCTGTCCTGAAAGGCTGGAAAATCCCACCAAATATTATCCTCCCTGGAGATTGAAATCTCCCACATGTAAAATGGAATATGGTTTATCAAAACGTTATAGTAGAAGCAGCTCTTGGAAGCACCTTGGTTCAACAGGTACACACCCGGGAACTATTGAGATTTTGTGAAAAGTTCACATTGAACCAACAGATAATTGATCCCAGTAGAAATGAAAATACCAATCACAAAAACAATATACTCCGACCACAGCATCATAGAAGTACAAACGAGTATTAACACAGGACCACAGGGCTTGGGAACTACAGCAGTAATGTAAGAGAAGGGCTGCTTAGCAAGTTTAACTTCAACAACCATAGAATTGACTGGGACAAAATAAACCAAGAAGTATCAGACATATCCTGGGAAACAGACATAAGCACCCTAAACCCTCACCAGTGCCTGGAGAAGTTGAATACAGAAGCATACAAATATATACCATTAATAAGACCCAGATCAGATATAGAGAGAGCGCAGGAGATGCTACAAAATAAGAAAGCGGGTTAGCGAATTGCTTAAAAACATAAATATGTTGCAACGGAAGCAAGACAGTCTTAACCGAGAAATCACTGACTGTCTCAGCAAAAACTTTGGACGCCGTGCCAGACATTAGCACAGAGCAAAAGGCCATCCAGGATATTGCAAGAAACACAAAATATTTATATTTATATGCAGAACCGAAGTTAAGAATTGGACCTTTAATGAGATGATACACAAGAAATGAGCGAAATTCGTACTGTTCTTTTAAGAACAGTACGAATCTGTGTTCAGCAACCCACTACTATATGACAACAGGGTAGAGAATGCAGAAACTTTTTTCATTCCATTGGAAGGCCGCGCAGACCAACTGACAGTACTAACCCCATAGAATTCGAAAGAGAAATTGAAAACATGCCCGCTCCCTCAGCACCTGTACCAGATTCATGAAATTCCCTATTTATATATATAAAAAAGTGCAAAGTACTACTAGCACGAGCACTTGGTATTCTTTGGGGAAAGAGCCTAGATTGAGGTGAAATACTAGAAACCTTAAAGAATGCAGACATAGCTCCTTTGCATAAAGGAGGTAGTAGAACACCAACTAAAAATTACAGACCAGTAGCCCTAACTTCCCGCATTATAAAAATCTTCGAGTAATGAGATGTCAGATTACAAAATTCATGGAACAGCAAAAGCGACATAATACAAACCCGCACAGTTTTTGAGCGGGACAATCATGCCTGTCACAGCTACTGAACTGCTATGACAGAATTACAGAGGCGCTGAAAGACAACTAAATCGCATGTGAGATACACACAGACTTTGCAAAGGTGTTTGACAAATGCGATCATGGGGCGATTGCACACAAAATGAGGGTCATAGGCATTACGGGAAAGGTAGGTAGATGAATTTTCGGGTTCCTAATACACAGAACACAAAAAATAGAAGTAAACAGAGCAAAATTCAGCACCAGCGAGGTAAAAAGCTCAGTTCCTCAAGTCACTGTCCTGGCACCTCTGTTGTTTCTCATCCTCATAGCAGACAGATAAAAACACATGTTACAGTTTTTTATCATTTGAGGATGACATTAAAATAAGCATGAAAGTCACTTTGGTAGAAGGCTCTGAAAAATTACAGGAAGATATAAGCAGGATTTTCCAGTGGGCAGTGGAGAAGAAGATGACTTTCAAGGGGGATAAGTACTAGCTATTTAGGTATGGAAAGAATGAAGAACTTCGAAGGAACACTGTATACAAAACTCAAGAGAATCATCAAACAGAATGAAGAGAACACGTGAAAGACTTGGGAATAATTATGTCAGCTGACCTTTCTTTCAAAGAACATAGTAAGAGAAAGGTCACACCAGGAGGATGACGGGGTGGGTAACGTGAACCTTTAAAACAAAGGAAATATTGCCATTGATGACAGTTTTTAAATCTCTCGTGTTTCCTCATTTGGAATATTGCTTAGTGTTGACGGCCCCGTTCAGGGCAGGAAGAATATCAGTAGACGACAGAGATACACAGAAATTTACATCTTGAACAGTCTGGAGGACTTGGTCCCATATATGCACACACAAAAAATTATCCCATTAAGAGGAAGACGCTCGGAAGACGGTACAAAATAACTCCCCAATAAAAAGCAGGGGTACAAAGATTATTAATTATAATCAAATAATACAGCGCTAAACCGACAAAGGGTCATGCAGAGGGGTACAAAGAGTACGCTATAAGACAGCTCAGTAAGTGTAAACGAACCAAGACTCAACACCTTTCCTCTATCCATAAAGGGAATTACGAACAAACTCCTAGCTGTCTTCAAGAGAGAACCGATAAGTATTTAAAGTTTGTCCTTGATTATCTTGGCTGTGGTGTGTACGTTCCACTGCGAATGGCTAGCACCAAGAGCCTGCTTGATCAAGTCATCTAACAGAAGGCGCGGTGTGGGGCAAAGCTGAGGGGTTGTTGACCCCCGGAGTCATCTTGAGGTAACTATATTCACCTGTCACCACCATGTACACATGTACCTATCACCACGTACACGTGGAACCAACATCACGTAACACGTACAATCACCACACTCAGTTCAGGTCCAGCAGTGGTCCAGGATGGGCTGGGCCACTGATGGACCTCCGGTGGACCACATGAAGGCAGGAGGAGGCCTCATCTACACCAAATAAGGCTTAGAGCCTCCAGGCTGAGCCGCTTCACCATCCACCTTAATATATACACTACCTCAGCTTCTCTGACAACCATATCCACGTTGTCAGCCTCCCTGACAACCATTTTCACGTTGTCAGCCTCCCTGACAACCATCCTCACGTTGTCAGCCTCCCTGACAACCATCTCCACGTTGTCAGCCTCCCTGACAACCATCCTCACGTTGTCAGCCTCCCTGACAACCATTTTCACGTTGTCAGCCTCCCTGACAACCATCCTCACGTTGTCAGCCTCCCTGACAACCATTTTCACGTTGTCAGCCTCCCTGACAACCATCTCCATGTTGTCAGCCTCCCTGACAACCATCCTCACGTTGTCAGCCTCCCTGACAACCATCTCCACGTTGTCAGCCTCCCTGACAACCATCCTCACGTTGTCAGCCTCCCTGACAACCATTTTCACGTTGTCAGCCTCCCTGACAACCATCCTCACGTTGTCAGCCTCCCTGACAACCATCTCCACGTTGTCAGCCCTGACAACCATCCTCACGTTACAGCCTCCCTGACAACCATCCTCACGTTGTTAGCTTCCCTGACAACCATCCTCACGTTGTCAGCCTCCCTGACAACCATTCTCACGTTGTCAGCCTCCCTGACAACCATCCTCACGTTGTCAGCCTCCCTGACAACCATCCTCACGTTGTCAGACTCCCTGACAACCATCCTCACGTTGTCAGCCTCCCTGACAACCATCCACGTTATCAGCCTCCCTGACAACCATCTCCACGTTGTCAGCCTCTTAGAATTTCCTTATCCACCTTCGATATACCTGTGACACATTTTCAGAGTATTTGTCCTCTGGTAGTCCGGCCCTGGGCCAGGCTCGTCTGGTGCTTGCCTGGTCAACCAGGCCATTGCTGCTGGCAGCCCGCTGGCCCACACATCCATCACAGCGGTTCCTGACGCTGCTGGTCTCACTGACGAGAGGGCCGGTGGACCGGGACCAGCCCACCGGTCCATCCCAGAAGAGGTAAACCCGGTAGGATCACACAGCGCTTGGGGAACGACGTAATGGAAATATGATCCAATGTAAGGGTGGCTCCGCTTCCTGGGATCAAGGGCCACGGTACCTGGAGGCGTGCTGGTGACGTGTTCACAAAAATAACACTCCCAGAACGAGTTATGCCATAACTTTAATTTCAGTAACACTTCCGCTATCTCAGTGATTCTTCTGACATTATTTCTTGTAGAATATTAAAATCTTGTTCATTTTTAGCGTTAATGCAGAAGTTTAGAAGACAAATTTGATTTAAAATTACGATGATTTATGTGTCTACACAATCAACCAATCTCTCTCTCACATTATATGTATGTCGTGCCTAATAAGTAAAACTGGTCAATTAGCAAGAACTCGTTTAAAATTAAGCCCTTTCTAAAATTTTCTCTTATACGTTTAAAGATATATTTTTTTCATTAATGTTGATGTAAAAATTTATAATTTTGCACCAAAAGGAACTTAGAAAACTTACCTAACCTTATTATAACAAGCGCAATTTATTTTAGCCTAACCCAACTAAATATATTTTAGATTTGTTTACAATAATTTAATACTAAACAAACACAGTGAAATATATTTTTTTCGTTAGCTTCAGAATGATTTTGGCGAAATTATTGCATACACAAATTTTCACTTGTCCTATATGGCAAGATGAGCGTTGCTATTTAAGCCAAGATCGCAAGTTTTGCCTATTCGGCACGACATTATATATAATGTATATATATAATCTCAATCTATTGAGGATTAAGTTAGGTTGGTTTAAGATGTATTGTAGAGGTCAGTTTTGAGCCAGAAAAAGCAAATGTATACATATATACATGTGCACACACAAGTATACATATATACATGTGCACACACACATGTATACATATATACATGTGCACACACATGTATACATATATACATGTGCACACACGTGTATATATATACGTGCAAATACATGTACACAAATGGGGAAATCTTGGTGTCCGTGGGGAGGAGTGGGATAAACTACTGGCACAGTTTAAGGTCCAACGCAGCATGAGATCCTCTACCGACGATGTTTCTGTTAGTGACTTTATGAAGTCCACTGTGCGAGCGAAACGTCATTAATGAATAAGCGCTGTACGCTACACTTATATCTGTGACCATGGTGGTGAAGTGCACTTTTCCACCACATAGCCGTAAGCAAGAACACTCAAGTAAGCGTCACACCAACAACACCCACACTTATCTTTCTCCTCCTTCACTACAAACACTGTTTAACACTCAGTCCTCGCCCTACCACCACTCAAGAAGCTTGAACAGTCACTCAGTAGTGGGTATTTCTGGTGGAAACAACCCAGCGGGGCACAAGACGGGGTATGGAGATGCGGGTAGAGAGAGGTGATGGCACGACCCACCCCACTCACCTGCCACACACACACTGACCTCTCGCCACAACACCCAGTCTTATATACCTGTCATCTACTGCTGCTTCCCACGTATACGTAAATATATACGCATACGCACATGTATACAAACATTATTACAGGATTAGACACTTGCAACATCTGGGAATCAATCAAGACTGACTCCAGGATGAGAGGGACTGATTACCTCAAACTCCTTTTCATCTTCCACGTCTCTCTCTCGGACTGAGGAAGCCACATGCTGACGAAAACGTTTCCTTAACAGATTCCAAAGTGTCTAATTCTTCAACTTGTCAGTTATGGAAACAATTTGCATGAAACATTATCACGTCAGAGGCGCGTGTATGACTGACTGGTTAATAGGGTTTAAAGCCTATCTGCTACAGTAAGGTGATAAAGGCTACATGTAACATTTTCGCCATCAGACACGAATACTTCGACTCCTAAAATAAGTATTAAACTCTCAGCATATACACGTTGAAATATACCTCTCGGTGTATATATCCTGTGAGTGTAAGGCTAACAATGTTGAAAAATATTTAAGAGCCTAGGACCTTGATCCAGGTATTTGCTTAAGTGTCTTTAAACCACTTTTAGGTATCAGTTACCAAGGTTTACACCAAGCCTCACACCATCAGTAGCCTGGTTAATTATCCTTAAAGCCTATCAATACTCAAAGAGACATTTAAGAAAGCATATCCCCTGTTATACACCACCATTCAAGAATACTTTAATCTCTATAGTAGTGATTAACCTCTTAACGAATACAGAGTGAGAGATATACACCTCTCTATGTATGCACAGTGTGTTGCCTGCCAGCAGGAACCTCATCCAGGGGTCGTCCAAGAAGTAACACATGACACAAGTCTGACCATCATGTAACACCAGTGTTGACCACTCACAACATACACAAGCTCGAGGAAACTCCTAAATTTTGTCATTAAATAGATTTGCAACAACAATGAAAAAGAGCTGATCTGCAACAGTAAAAAAAAAAAATACGCAAATAACCCGAGAGCGGGAGAGAGAGAAGCTTACAACGACGTTACGGTCCGACTTGGACCATTTACAAAGTGTGACTTAGTGTAAATGATCTAAGTCGGACCGAAACGTCGTCGTAAGCTTCTCTCTCCTATTTGCGGGTTATTTGTGTATTGTTCCAGTCACAGTATTGCGGCTTTTTTTTGTAAAATGCTTGGAAATAAGGCAGTAAGAAACGAAGAGTGTGGCTGGTACTCACATCTACACTCGTGGGCGTTATAAGAAGTTGCCCTTTGCCAGGGGGCGTCGTTATAGAAGGGTAGACACTCCTGACAGCTCTGACCAGCAGTGTTGTGTTCACACCTGCACACCAGCTGCTCCTCACCATCCACACCTGTAGATCTCACGCATTCTGACGCGTGACCGTGACACTTGCACCTGCAATAACAATATATAAAACACTGTCATTGCATCTAGTTTTTGCAACTGTAATAACATAAGCAACACTGTCACTGTATTGTTGCACCTGCAATAACATAAGCAACACTGTCACTGTATTGTTGCACCTGCAATAACATAAGCAACACTGTCACTGTATTGTTGCACCTGCAATAACATAAGCAACACTGTCACTGTATTGTTGCACCTGCAATAACATAAGCAACACTCACTGTATTGTTGCACTGCAATAACATCACTGTATTGTTGCACCTGCAATAACATAAGCAACACTGTCACTGTATTGTTGCACCTGCAATAACATAAGCAACACTCACTGTATTGTTGCACCTGCAATAACATAAGCAACACTGTCACTGTATTGTTGCACCTGCAATAACAACATAAGCAACACCGTTATTGTGTCTATTGCTGCAGAGAGCTTACGATAGTTAACGAATAATAAACTTTACTACACTTCCATTATTACTACACTACCATTATTACTACACTACCATTATTACTACACTACCATTATTACTACACTACCATTATTACTACACTACCATTATTACTACACTTCCATTATTACTACACTACCATTATTACTACACTACTATTATTACTACACTACCATTATTACTACACTTCCATTATTACTACACTACCATTATTACTACACTACTATTATTACTACACTACCATTATTACTACACTACTATTATTACTACACTTCCATTATTACTACACTTCCATTATTACTACACTACCATTATTACTACACTACTATTATTACTACACTACCATTATTACTACACTTCCATTATTACTACACTACCATTATTACTACACTACTATTATTACTACACTACCATTATTACTACACTACCATTATTACTACACTTCCATTATTACTATGCTACCATTATTACTACACTACTATTATTACTACACTACCATTATTACTACACTACCATTATTACTACACTACCATTATTACTACACTACCATTATTACTACACTACCATTATTACTACACTACCATTATTACTACACTACCAATATTACTACACTACAATTATTACTACACTACAATTATTACTGCACTACAATTATTACTACACTACCATTATTACTACACTACCATTATTACTACACTACCATTATTACCACACTACCATTATTACTACACCATTATTACTACACTATCATTATTACTACACTACAATTATTACTACACTACCATTATTACTACACTACCATTATTACTACACTACCATTATTACCACACTACCATTATTACTACACTACCATTATTACTACACTACCATTATTACTACACTACCATTATTACTACACTACCATTATTACTACACTACTATTATTACTACCCTACCATTATTACTACACTACCATTATTACTACACTACCATTATTACTACACTACCATTATTACTACACTACCATTATTACTACACTACCATTATTACTACACTACCATTATTACTACACTACTATTATTACTACCCTACCATTATTACTACACTACCATTATTACTACACTACCATTATTACTACACTACCATTATTACTACACTACTATTATTACTACCCTACCATTATTACTACCCTACCATTATTACTACACTACCATTATTACTACACTACTATTATTACTACCCTACCATTATTACTACACTACCATTATTACTACACTACCATTATTACTACACTACCATTATTACTACACTACTATTATTACTACACTACCATTATTACTACACTACCATTATTACTACACTACAATTATTACTACACTACCATTATTACTACACTACCATTATTACTACACTTCCATTATTACTACACTACCATTATTACCACACTACCATTATTACTACACCATTATTACTACACTACCATTATTACTACACCATTATTACTACACTACCATTATTACTACACTACAATTATTACTACACTACCATTATTACTACACTACCATTATTACTACACTACCATTATTACTACACTACCATTATTACCACACTACCATTATTACTACACCATTATTACTACACTACCATTATTACTACACTACAATTATTACTACACTACCATTATTACTACACTACCATTATTACACTACCATTATTACCACTACCATTATTACTACACTACCATTATTACTACACTACCATTATTACTACACTACCATTATTACTACACTACCATTATTACTACACTACAATTATTACTACACAACAATTATTACTACACTACCATTATTACTACACTACCATTATTACTACACTACCATTATTACCACACTACCATTATTACTACACCATTATTACTACACTACCATTATTACTACACTACAATTATTACTACACTACCATTATTACTACACTACCATTATTACTACACTACCATTATTACCACACTACCATTATTACTACACCATTATTACTACACTACCATTATTACTACACTACAATTATTACTACACTACCATTATTACTACACTACCATTATTACCACATTACCATTATTACCACACTACCATTATTACCACACTACCATTATTACTGCACTACCATTATTACTACACTACCATTATTACCACACTACTATTATTACTACCTGGAGTTTACCTGGAGAGAGTTCCGGGGGTCAACGCCCCCGCGGCCCCGTCTGTGACCAGGCCTCCTGGTGGATCAGAGCCTGATCAACCAGGCTGTTACTGCTGGCTGCACGCAAACCAACGTACGAGCCACAGCCCGGCTGGTCAGGAACCGACTTTAGGTGCTTGTCCAGTGCCAGCTTGAAGACTGCCAGGGGTCTGTTGGTAATCCCCCTTATGTATGCTGGGAGGCAGCTGAACAGTCTTGGGCCCCTGACACTTATTGTATGGTCTCTTAACGTGCTAGTGACACCCCTGCTTTTCATTGGGGGGATGTTGCATCGTCTGCCAAGTCTTTTGCTTTCGTAGTGAGTGATTTTCGTGTGCAAGTTCGGTACTAGTCCCTCTAGGATTTTCCAGGTGTATATAATCATGTATCTCTCCCGCCTGCGTTCCAACGAATACAGGTTTAGGAACCTCAAGCGCTCCCAGTAATTGAGGTGTTTTATCTCCGTTATGCGTGCCGTGAAGGTTCTCTGTACATTTTCTAGGTCAGCAATTTCACCTGCCTTGAAAGGTGCTGTTAGTGTGCAGCAATATTCCAGCCTAGATAGAACAAGTGGCCTGAAGAGTGTCATCATGGGCTTGGCCTCCCTAGTTTTGAAGGTTCTCATTATCCATCCTGTCATTTTTCTAGCAGATGCGATTGATACAATGTTATGGTCCTTGAAGGTGAGATCCTCCGACATGATCACTCCCAGGTCTTTGACGTTGGTGTTTCGCTCTATTTTGTGGCCAGAATTTGTTTTGTACTCTGATAAAGATTTAATTTCCTCGTGTTTACCATACTACACTACCATTATTACCACACTACCATTATTACTACACTTCCATTATTACACTACCATTATTACTACATTACCATTATTACTACACTACCATTACCACACTACCATTATTACTACACTACCATTATTACCACACTACCATTATTACTACACTTCCATTATTGCTACACTACCATTATTACCACACTACCATTATTACTACACTACCATTATTACCACACTACCATTATTACTACACTTCCATTATTACTACACTACCATTACCACACCATTATTACCACACTACCATTATTACTACATTACCATAATTACTACACTGCCATTATTACTACACTGCCATTATTACTACACTACCAATATTATCACACTACCATTATTACTACACTGCCATTATCAAACAACCATTATTACTTCACTACCATTATTACCACACTACCATTATTACTACACTACCATAATTACTACACTGCCATTATTACTACACTGCCATTATTACTACACTGCCATTATTACTACACTGCCATTATTACTACACTACCAATATTACCACACTACCATTATTACTACACTGCCATTATCACACTACCATTATTACTACACTGCCATTATCACACTACCATTATTACTACACTACCATTATTACCACACTACCATTATTACTACACTGCCATTATTATTACATTATTACCACACCACCATTATTACTACACTACCATTATTACTACACGACTATTATTACTACACTACCATTATTACTACACTACCATTATTAATGCACTACCATTATTACTACACTACCATTATTACACTACCATTATTACTACACAACCATTATTACTACACTGCCATTATCACACTACCATTATTATTACACTGCCATTATCACACAACCATTATTACTACACTACCATTATTACTACACTACCATTATTACTACACTACCATTATTACTACACTACCATTATTGCTACACTAACATTATTACTACACTACCATTATTACTACACTACCATTATTACTACACTACCATTATTACTACACTACCATTATTACTACACTACTATTATTACTACACTACCATTATTACTACACTACCATTATTACTACACTACCATTATTACTACACTATCATTATTACCACACTTCCATTATTACTACACTTCCATTATTACTACATTACCATTATTACTACACTACCATTATTACTACACTACCATTATTACTACACCATTATTACTACACTACCATTATTACTACACTACCATTACTACACTACCATTATTACTACACTACCATTATTACTACACTACCATTACTACACTACAATTATTACTACACTACCATTATTACTACACTACCATTATTACCACATTACCATTATTACCACACTACCATTATTACCACTACTATTATTACTACACTACCATTATTACTACACTACCATTATTAATGCACTACCATTATTACTACACTACCATTATTACTACACTACCATTATTACTACACTACCATTGTTAATGCACTACCATTATTACTACACTACCATTATTACTACACTACTATTATTACTACACTACCATTATTACAACACTACCATTATTAATGCACTACCATTATTACTACACTACCATTATTAATGCACTACCATTATTACTACACTACCATTATTACACTACAATTATTACCATGCTACCATTATTACTACACTACCATTATTACTACACTGCCATTATCACACAACCATTATTACTACACTACCATTATTACCACACTACCATTATTACTAAAATACCATTATTACCACACTACCATTATTACTACCATTATTACCACACTACCAATATTACTAAACTACCATTACCACACTACTATTATTATCACTCTACTATTATTGCTAAACTACCATTGTTACCACACTACCATTATTATTACACTACAATTATTACTACACTACCACTATTACCACACTACTATTATTACCACACTACCATTATTACTATGCTACCATTATTACCACACTACTATTATTACCACACTATCATTATTACTACACTACCATTATTACCACACTACCATTATTATTACAGTACCATTATTACCACACTACAATTATTACTACACCACCGTTATTTATTACTACCATTACTGCCACTATCTACACTACCATTATTATTACAGTACCATTACCACACTACCATTACCTACCATTATTACTACAATTATACACTACTACACACTACTGTTATTACATTATTACTACACTACCATTATTACTACACTACCATTATTACTACACTACCATTATTACCACACTACCATTACTACACTACCATTATTACTACACTACCATTATTACCACATTACCATCATTACTACACTATTATTACCATTCTTTATTAACACAGTTTTTTAAACACTTTCATCGTCATTCACTTCATCACCGTCATGCAAGAAGAGTGTCTACACTACAGTTAAAGACTGCAACATCAATACCCCTCCTTCAGAGCACAGGCACTGTACCTCCCACCTCCAGAAATCATGTTGGCTAACTGGTTTCCGTGAATCCCTTCATAAATGTTACTTTGCTCACATTCCAACAACAAGCCATTTATCTCCACTCACTCCTATCTATGATGCTCACACACGCTTGCTGGAAGTCCAAGCCCCTGGCATGCAAAGCCTCCTTCCACTACAGATTTATATGCCCTCGAAGTCATTCTATTTTGTTCCATCCTCCCTAAATGTCCAAACCACCTCAACAACCCCTCCTCAGCCCTCTGGACAATACTTTAACAAACCCCTCACCTTCTAATATCCAAGCTACAGATTCTCTGCATTATATTCACACTGCACAGTGCCCTCAGGCACAACATCACTGCCTCCAGCCTTCTCGTTGTTGCAGCAGCCACCACCCATACTTCACACACATATAAGAGTGTGAGCTGAGTACACTACCAACCGAGCTCTTCCATGATGTTTAGTCACGTTATCAACAATTCTACCAAGCTGGCCCCTGGCAGACACATCACAGTAATTAAAGACTCCATCATCATCGCCTGTTTCAGTGATGATGAAGCAGACAGGATCATCAAATAACGAAGGCCCGCATCAGGAAAGAATTGACCTGTTTCCTGACAACTCTTACCTAGAGAATACTCTCTAGGTAAGAGAGGGCTTCAGGGGTCAACATCTCCGCAGCCCAGCCCATGACCAGGCCTCACAGTGGAAGAGGGCCTAATCAACCAGGCTGTTACTACTGGCTGCACACAAACATACAAACCACAGCCTGGCTGGTCAGGTAATGACTTTAGATGCCTGTCCAGTGCCTTCTAGAAGACAGCCGGGGGTCTACTGATATTCCCCCTTATGTATGATGGGAGGCAGTTGAACAGTCTTGGGCACTTGACACTTACTGTGTTGTCCCTTAGGTTGTCAATTGAGTGGATAGAGAAAAGTTATGAGATGTATGAATGAACCAGTGAGTACAGATGGAAGCTAAACATGCAGATGAGCTACAAGGATATTAAGAAACATGTTCTCACTCTTGGGCAGAAAGTAGAACAAGCCAGATCAAGAGGTGGGAGGTTAAATACAATACACACTCTTGGGAAATCTGATCATTAATAGCTCAGAAAGAGAGGAGGCCCAAGAGCTGTATCTTGACTGGTGTAAACACACAACACAAAACCAATACCTCACCTGCCGCCCACAGCTAAGTCAGTGATGGCATAGAAGTAAGACTTCAGTACCCTGGGAGCACCAAAGACCTCATCCCTGAAGGTGTTAAGACGGTCCAGGATGATACGGATGTCAGTGGCTGTCACCCACTCCTGTACACAGCACAATAATAATAACAATTAATGATAATAATAATGTTTTATTTTCCATGGAGGAACATAACTTAAAATACTGCCATCCCATGATGGTGTGTGGATGTAATGAGGAGTCTAAAAGAGTAGAGTGTGAGATGGGGACATAACTACACTCAACAGTGAACTTTCAGCAACACAGGCATCACTACGTTAACCATAGAGAAAAGTTCAATCACAACACAAACTGCCAAACATAATATACACCACAAAGCATGCTATGAAATCCAGTATATAATACCAACTAATCTTACTTATTATAGGTAGTAGGTTGGTAGACAGCAACCGCCCAGGGAGGTACGTACTACCGTCCTGCCAAGCGAGTGTAAAACGAAAGCCTGTAATAGTTTTACACGATGGTAGGATTGCTGGTGTCCATTTTTCTGTGTCCATTTTTCTGTCTCATAAACATGCAAGGTTTCAGGTACGTCTTGCTACTTCTACTTACACTTAGGTCACACTACATATACATGTACAAGCATATATATATATACACACCCCTCTGGGTTTTCATCTATTTTCTTACTAGTTCTTGTTCTTGTTTATTTCCCCTTACCTCATGGGGAAGTGGAACAGAATTCTTCCTCCGTAAGCCATGCGTGTTGTAAGAGGCGACTAAAATGCCAGGAGCAAGGGGCTAGTAACCCCTTCTTCTGTATATATTACTAAATGTAAAAGGAGAAACTTTCGTTTTTCCTTTTGGGCCACCCCGCCTTCGTGGGATACGGCTGGTGTGTTGAAAGAAAGAAAGAATCTTACTTATGTATTCAGTAATACAAATGCTGCTTCAATGTTCATTCAGTGAAAAATAAATGCATTAGACTATTTATTCACTCATTAACTGGTAAATTATTGAAGACACTAACTTAAGGAAAATATATCGACATATACTCTACATATATGTCGATATATTATTCCAAAATGTTTCTTGTATGCAGTAGGCTTCTTCATGACAGCAGCTGTATAATCCTACAGGTTTAGCGCTTCCCCTTGATTATAATAATAATAATAATAATTCACGACAGCAGAGATGTAAACACGACATAATCAGTCCATCACCCTTGAAGACATTGTTTCGGGGTGGTCAGTCCCTCAGCCTGAAGCAAAGTTCTGTTTCAGAGTCTGGAACAATGTCTTCGAGGGTGATGGACTCATTACATTGTCTTTACATCTTTGCTGCTTCTGCTGCCTCCTCTGCATTCTAATGAGGAAACCTACTGTGTAGGCAAAATGTTTTAAAAAAAAGATAACTAACTGTTGCATGTGTCTTAATGGTCAACTTGTCTATATACACACTCTGTGCAGAGCTAGGGTGCGAAATGGACAGAAAGATATAATGCACTCATTGTTTATATTTTCAAAAACACAATAAAACTATCATATATATATATAAATAATAATACTATAAAAAAGTAATACATGTAACACAGAAGAAGATAAATCATGCAACACTTATGAAAGTGGTCAGTCCTGGTGTAGTAGACAAGTTGAGAGAGACAGGGGGATGAGTCAAAGTAGGAGCAGGAAGACTAACAGAAAGAAGGAAAAGGGGGAGGAGGAGGAGATGGAAGAGCAGAAAGAGAAGCAGAGGCAAGTAGGAGGAGGATGAGGAGGACCACAAGCAGAATACATAGCAAGACAAGGACCACAAGAAGAATACATAGCAAGACAAAGTACATAGCAAGACAAGGACCACAAGCAGAATACATAGTAAGACAAGGATTACAAGCAGAATACATAGCAAGACAAGGATCACAAGCAGAATACAAAGCAGAACAAAAATCACAAGCAGAATACATAGCAAGACAAGGACCACAAGCAAATACATAGCAAGACTAGGGCCACAAGCAGACTACAGAGCAAGACAAGGACCACATAAAAAATAAAGAGCAAGACAAGGACCACAAATATACTGCAGAGTCTGACAGGGACCACAATCACATTCCAAGAACACCTCACCTGGAGCTTGGAGCTGTTTTCAAAGTTGTATGCAGAAGGTCTTCCCTCAAGCGTGGAGAAGGCCACATTGCCGCCTGTCAATGGAGAGATGTCTGAGAACTCGGAGGTGCAGAGGGCACGAGTCTCGTCATCCTTCCTGACATAGGTAGAGTCTGGGATGCCATAGGTGTCGCGGCAGGTGGCGCTGTAAGAGAGGTCAACAGTAAGTCATGCTGAGATTACAAGTGATTCCCTTAGTCAAAATAATACAATGCATGTTGTCAAGACCAGGCTCTGGGAGTAGAACACTCTTGTAACCCATGAACGGTATAAGACATGAATTGATGAAGTCTCTGGTCGGATAAAACAACAATTCACTCAAGTGTCATTGAACCACATAAAGTGTATATAAATATACCTAGCTGGATATATCTTATTAGAGCCAGCAGGGTTCAAACCCCATCTGTTCCTGATTTAATTGTGTTTTTATTACAAATCTTGTCAGTATATAACACTGATCCTCAGATGGGTCATCTCTGGATTAAGACCTGCGTCAGGACGCAGTTCACGACGAATCAATCAAGCAATCAAAATGTATAACACCAGTTATATAAATAAAATGTATCACCAAGCCACTGACATTGTACCTCATGGTATAGTACAGCCCTTCCTCACTTAGCAACATACTTGTTTACCGATGCCTCGGACTTACGACAGACTCTCTGACCTGTATTCATACCTAAATAATGTATATTAGAGCTGATTTCCTCTATTCTTTTTATTTCAATATATGTACAGTACACTACTGTATACATTTAAATACCAGAAATGCTATAAATGGTGCAAAGGTGACATTAAAACAATATCAAAGATGTTGACACAACTCACTACCAATGTAGTATGCTCCTCACTTAGCGACGAATTCGTTTAATGATGTGGTCTCAGGAACGAAACTCCGTTGTTAAGTGAGGACAGGCCGTACTCGCCAGCACAAATGTTAAGGTATAAACACACTGCAGCACTCAGGCAGTACTCTTCTGTTACTTTACAATTGTGTGTTTTTTTTAGTGCCAGAAATAACTGGTGTTTAAATTTTAAATGTAATGAAGAATGAAAGCCACATTACCATGGATGAAACAGTTCACATTTAACCCACAAATGGAAAGTGAACCACAGATGAGTCCATCACAGACCAGCATTAAGTGAACTCATGATATGTGTTAGTGATTCTGTAGAATATCTCCCCCAGAGCCCAGTCTCAGACCAGGCCTCCTAGGTTGGAAAGGAAATGTTAAAGAATAAAGAACTAAAGAAGCACACAGGAGAGTAGAGGTATGTGAACAGTGAACATAAGCAGAAGTTTGTAAGATTTACTTGTCATCATACATGTCCATGGGACAATAAATATCAGCAATCCTATCAGAGTGCAACAAAATGCAACAAGTTTCCATCTCACACTAATATGAAAGGATAATAGTTCCTCTCAGGATGGTTGCTGTTTAACAACCTATTACACGATAGGATAATAATCCAAGGATGGAGTTGTCATCCAGTTTTCATTTCTCTTCAACATAATTTTCCTTGCATACCTTCAGTGAAAAACAGGGGTGCTGTGAGGATAATAAGAGATGACTGTATCAACTTCCATGGTCCCAGACTTTTAAATATGCATCTTACCAAAATAATATCAGAAACACTGTTGAGACAAGTGTAGAAGTCTTCAAGAGGAAATTCAACAAGTATCTCTTCCAAGTACAAAATCAACCAGGCTGTGATGGTCATGTGAGCCAGCAGACCGCCAGCAGCTACAGCCTGTGGGAAACACACTTGCATACAGTTCACAATATTTATTAAGGAAAATGTTTCGCCACAACTGGCTTGATCAGTCCTGATCAGACTGATGAAGTCACTCACAGTGAAACTTTTCCTTTTCATAAATGTACTGAACTGTACACGTGTGTTCTTTTCCATACTGTCGGTATCACCAGACCATTTACAGCAACAGCCTGGTTGACCAGACAAGCACCAAACAAGCCTGTCCCGGGCCAGGCTGCAGGGACTGGAAAACTCTTACAACCCATCAAGGTAAGTCAGAAAGAAACAGCTAGCACTTAAACACATTGTTCTAGATAATTATAAAGAGTATTCTCATAATGGTTGAAAAATTGAAGTCTACTCTAGTCACTGGAGAGCAATAAATCAGTAGGGGTCATACGTCACCTGGAAAATGGGTGGTAATGAAGTTTGATGAATTAGACACTTGTGCAACACTTGGGCATCTTTATTATGGAAACATTTAGCCAACTAGTGGCTTCCTCAGTCCAATACAGTGTCAATGTGATTTGTCCATCAATGTTGATAAGAGTACACTATATGAGCGGAGGAGCTTAAATACTGCAGACAGGTGAGGTAAAGCAGTGGTAGACAGTGTCACCTTGGACAAATCTACAGGTGGAAGTAGGTCATGCCTAAAGATTAAGCAAGTGTATTGTCAGTATTGTATACCAGTCATGTACAACCATAGAATTCCTTGTATCAAGATCCCACAGTGTTGTTGAGTCTGATGGGAATGTAGATAAAATAAGTTCGGCCTGAGGAAAAGGACACTTCAATTCTCTTGATCAATTAGAACCTTGCGGTGAGAGTAGCGGTAGAAAGCACTGACAAGATATGCCTTTGATATACCTTGATGGGTTTTGAGTTTTTCCTACTCCTGCAATCCAGCCTTGGGCCAGGCTTCCCTATTGATCACCTTGTCAACTAGGCTGTGTGTGTGCTAGCAGCCCATTGGCCCATGCAGCCCTCACAACCCGCCTGATCAAACACCTGTACAGATTAACTTGAGGAAGGTCCTGTACAAGGGAAACATAGTCAACTTAACAAAGTTCACGTGTAAGGAACACATGGTTGACGTGACAAAGTTCCTGTGTAAGATAAAGATGGTTAATCATTAAGTTATAGTCACCTGTAGTACTGGTAGGGTGTCCACTCCTCGTCTTCTGTGCCACGCTTGAAGATAGCGAAGGACTCGGGTCTAGGAGAGTGGAAGAACAGCCGCACATACGTGATGTCGAACGCCTTGCCTGCCGGACCACACATCATAAGTTGCAGAATAATAATAATAATATCTTTGTAATAAAGTTGGTAGAATTACCGACAATATGTAAAGTAAAAGGACACAAGTGCAACTAATGTGACATTTTATTGTGGCAACGTTTCGGTCTCCAGGAGCTTTATCAAGCCGTTACAAACAATACATGGACACATAGGGGATATATAGGCTCAGAGTGAGGTGCAATACTAGTGGTAGTAGTAGTAGTAGTAGTGTCAAAAGTTGTAGTAGTAGTAATACAATATGGTAGAGCAATTAATTCGTACATGAGTAAAAGGATAAAAGCCATTACTTAGGTAACATAAAAATAGGTTGGACAAATATAGACTGGATAGAGGCAGCCTGTTTCAGTGTTCACTCTCTGTAATGTGCTTTGTGTAGTATAACAGGAGAGACTAAGTGATGGCAGGGTTTACTGTTTTCAGGAGGATTCTTGCTAAGACTTCAGAGATGGTGAAGCTGCCGTTGTTTTGTTTAATTGTATTCGAAACAGCGATCAGTGCTGATTCGAGGCAATTGCGTCTGTGGAAATTAGTTTCTTTGATCACTAATTGGAGGTCCCTGAATTTCATGAGATGATTGGTGGAATTTAGGTGTTGTACACAGGCGTTGTTCAAGTTATCGTTCCTACATGCGTAAATGTGTTCATTGAGGCGGGTGTCGAGGTTTCTTGCTGTTTCACCTACGTAAATCCTGTCACAGCCTCCACAGGGTATAGTGTAAACTCCTGCGTTGACTGGTTCGTGGTGCTTTGATTTTGCCCTGGTTAGATCCTTTATTGAAGTGCCAGAAGCGATGGCGACTCTGGTGTTAGCTTGTGAAAGTACTTTAGAAATGTTCAGTGCAACCTGGCTGCTGGGAAGAATTATAACTTTGTTGGGAGTGGTGTTGGTGCGTGGAGAATTACTACTACTACTACTACTACAACTTTTGACACTACTACCACTAGTATTGCACCTCACTCTGAGCCTATATATACCCTCTGTGTCCATGTATTGTTTGTAATGGCTTGATAAAGCTCCTGGAGAGCGAAATGTTGCCACAATAAAATGTCACATTAGAATAATATCTTTATTTCTACAAGTACAGGTATACAGGCCTAGCTGACATCAATGACATACTAATATATACGTGTAAAGCCCTTTGTTATGCAGAGCATTTCGAGTAAATTAGGTCAATTTTGTCCAAGGATGCGACCCACACCAGTCGACTAACACCCAGGTACACATTTTACTGATGGGTTAACAAGGATAGCAGGTGTTTCGGGGAAATACGTCCTAATGTTTCCAGCTGCATCGAGGATCGACCTCCCGACCTAACTCATGGAAATAAGTCACTGACTTTTTTTGGGGGTTATCCTAGGTAATCTACACATATGCTGCTATGTATGATAATTTATGTAACTATATTTATGTGTACTGTACCTGAATAAACTTAGCTCATTGTCATATGTAACTAACACACCAGCTATCTGTTAAGGGGTCTGGGAATTATCTTTTCCCCAGAGCCCGGTCTCAGACCAAGCGTCCTGGGTTGGAAAGGAAATAATGCAAGATTACAGAATTCTTAAGCATCACACCGAACGTAAGTACCATATTTTTCTGCATATAAGGCGCGCCTTTACCCCCACAAAACCTTGAAAAATTAGATTGTGCCTTATATGCTTTGGTTTATGCTTTAGCATAAAGTAAGAGAGCAATTACCCCTTCAATATGATTACTGATTTACCGTTATGATACTTCTGTCGTGCGCCTTATATGTCGGAAAATACAATAGATGTTTGTAAGATTTGCCTGTCATCTTACGTGCTCACAAGACAGGAGTTTACCTGGAGAGGGTTTCGGGGGTCAACGCCCCTGCTGCCCAGTCTGAGACCAGATAAGGTAACCCAAGAAAGTCAGTGCGTCATCGAGGACTGTCTGTCTCATTTCCATTGTGGTCCTTTAATCTTGTCCCCCAGGATGTCACCCACACCAGTCAACTAACACCCAGGTACCTACTTACTGCTAGGTGAGCAGGGACAGCAAGTGTTTACCTACCTTACCTGTAAGGAAACATGCTCAACATTTCCACCTGAGTCGGGAGTCGAACCACGAACACTCAGGGTGAGGCTAAAGCGTTACCAACCAAGCCATAGGACACAAATAAAAGCTCAACAACCCTGCTAGTTTGACACGATGACAGTACCTCCCTGGACGGCTGCTGTCTACCAATCTGCTACCATGATAGTGTTAGGTAAAATAACCTAACATTTTGTTGGCAATTCTACCAATGTCACAACATATCGAGATACTAACACCTTTGTATCCATCTAAAATGGGAGGCCTTGACGCCAGTGAAGTGAGTCGTAAAACTCCAGGCCAGTGCGTAAGCCAGTTGGCCCAGTGGCTTATGCACTAGACTGGAGTTTTTAGGACTCATTCGCTACAGCTAGGCGACAGGTTAAAATAAGTAAGCTGCAAGCTACATGTAAGCCACAGGCTACAGGTTAGCTACAACCTACAAGTAGGTTACAGGCTACAGGTACACATCAACTTTCACTCACTGACTCTCACAATACCATGGCTGCAACAATTCCAAATAAACATTCCAAATAAACCCACAAGCTGCAAAAGAAAATTTTTATGTGCCCACATCATCTCTGTGCCAAGACCATCGCAAAAACATTGCATGTTATGCACTCAAACCCTCAATAAAAAGTTACGTCTTCAACATTCAGAATTTAAGAACGCTACCAAAGTTACTCTTCAAATATGACAACCACATCGTTTTCTATAACAAACAAATACATCATTTTCTATCATCCCAGTGACACCTTTATGAGGGATAACTATAGTAGTAGTAGTAATAGCGTAAGTTTATTTATTTATTTATTTATTTATTTATTTATTTATTTATTTATTTATTACAATTTGAGCACACATACAGAGGTACAAAAAAAATACAGATAAGAGCAGCATGCCAAAGCCACTTATACTATGCATAGCATTACGGGCTGGCTTAAAATTAACTTAAGATTAACTAAGCAATGATGAAATCAGTGATAAAACATTAATGTAAACAGATAACTATAAAGCACAAGTGAGTATTACAAAGACAGGTCATATGGTTGCATGCATTGTTGTACATTCAGTCGTATGGAGAATTCTGTTAGGTAGTTTATTTAAAAAAATAGTAAAGTTAGATTGGGTTTTAGGTTTAACATTTATGTGATATAATTGTGAGAAACATTTAAGATATACAATTTATAAGGTTGAGTTATTCAGTATTTATTTGGTTTTGGGTGAGTAAGTGATCTTTGAGAAGAGACTTGAATTTATAAACAGGTAGTGTTTCTTTTATATTTACAGGTAATGAATTCCAGATTTTAGGGCCTTTTATGTGCATTGAGTTTTTGCATAGCGTGAGATGGACACGAGGATCAAAGAGTGATCTGTGCCTCGTGTTATGGTCATGTGTTCTGTTGAGGTTGGCAAGGAGATGTTTGAGGGGAGGGTTAATATCAGAGTTAAGTGTTCTATGTATGTAATAGGTGCAGTAATAAGTATGGATGTTTTGTATGGTGAGTAGGTTTAGTGTATTGAATATTGGTGGAGTGTGCTGCCTGTAGTGAGAATTTGTTATCATTCTAACTGCAGCCTTTTGTTGGGTAATTAGTGGTCTGAGATGGTTAATTGTTGTTGAGCCCCATGCACAAATTCCATGGGTGAGATAGGGGTAAATAAGTGAGTAATATAGGGCCAGGAGGGCTGACTGTGGAGCATAGTACCGTATCTTCGATAGTATGCCTACAGTCTTGGAATTTTTTTTAGAAATTTGTTGTATATGTGTATGAAATTTGAGTCTATTATCAAGGTGGATTCCTAAGAATTTTCCCTCTGTTAGCTTTGTGATAGGTGATCCGTTTATCATTATGTTAAGAGGGACATCTGTAGCTCTGTTACCAAACTGAATGAAGTAGATTTTGTCAATGTTTAGTGTAAGTTTGTTAGTCCTCATCCAGGTAGATATTTTCTGTAATTCGGTATTTACAGTATTGGCTAGCGTGACTGGGCTCGGGTGGGAGAAGACGTATGTAGTGTCATCTGCAAATAGTGTGGGTTTGAGTAATTGCGAAGCATTTGGTAGGTCATTTATGTATAGGAGAAAGAGAAGAGGGCCAAGGACACTTCCCTGTGGGACACCAACTGTAATTGGTTGTGCAGAAGAGTTTGCCCCATTTGCGTACACATATTGGCTTCTGTTGCTGAGGTATGACTTGAGGTAGTTGAGGGAGTGCCCTCTTATACCATAGTGTGACAATTTTACGTGGAGCAAGTCATGGTCAACTGTATCAAAAGCTTTACGTAAGTCAATGAAGATCCCCAGTGGGACTTCTTTTTTCTCTATTGCAGTGTATATATGTTCTAGCATGTGTATAATAGCATCATTAGTATTTTTATTAGGCCTGAATCCAAATTGGCAGGGGTTGAGTATGTTTTGGGAGATAAGGTAGGAGTAGATTCGTTTATGAATTAATTTTTCTAAGATTTTTGAGAGGGTGTAAGTTGGATATTGGCCTATAGTTATTCAACTCTGTTTGGTCTCCTCCTTTATGGATCGGGGTGACCCTTGCTATTTTGAGTACTGTAGGGAAGGTGGTGGATTCAATGGATTTGTAAGTAAGTAAGTTTATTCAGGTATACACAAATACAGTTACATAGAATTATCATACATAGCAGCATATGTGTAGAGAACCTAGGATAACCCAAAAAAGTCAGACAGAGTGTAAGATAAGATAAGATTTCGTTAGGATTTTTAACCCCGGAAGGTTAGCCACCCAGGATAACCCAAGAAAGTCAGTGCGTCATCGAGGACTGTCTAACTTATTTCCATTGGGGTCCTTAATCTTGTCCCCCAGGATGCGACCCACACCAGTCGACTAACACCCAGGTACCTATTTGCTGCTAGGTGAACAGGACAACAGGTGTAAGGAAACGTGTCGAAATGTTTCAACCCGACAGGAATCGAACCCGGGCCCTCCGTGTGTGAAGCGGGAGCTTTAGCCACCAGGCCACCGGGCCGCCCACATATAAGTGCAGTTACACATATTTACACATACAAAAATGCAAGAACCTCCTCCAGTAATGGACCTCTACTCATAGAAGATTCATACACAAATGGCAACAAAGAAATGAGCAAACTCCTGCTGAACAGTAGGTATTAATGTTCAGTGATCCTACCCACGCCATGACAGTTGAAGAGCCTAAAGAACAAAAAGGCACAATACCGTGACTGGAACAATACACAAGTAACCCGCACATAGGAAAGAGGAGCTTACGACGACGCTTCGGTGCGACTTGGACCATTTACAAAGTCACAAACTGTGACTCTGTGCGGGTTATTTGTGTAGAGTCGAAGAGCCTGATATCTTTCTATATATTCGGTCCACCTTACAAACTCTACGTGTCTTTATATACAACGCACATATTTTCAGATTTCGCAAGGGAAACAGACAGCATACCCACAGGTGCAGCACCTGGGGCTTGATTACTGCAGCACAGGTGCAGCACCTGGGATTTGCTTACTGCAGCACAGGTGCAGCACCTGGGGCTTGATTACTGGCGCACAGATGCAACACCTGGGGCTTGATTACTGCCACACAGGTGCAACACTTGGGATTTGCTTACTGAAGCACAGGTGCAACACCTGGGGCTTGATTACTGCAGCACAGGTGCAGCACCTGGGATTTGCTTACTGCAGCACAGGTGCAGCACCTGGGGCTTGATTACTGCTGCATAGGTGCAACACCTGGGGTTTGCTTACTGCAACACAGGTGCAGCACCTGGGGCTTGATTACTGCAGCACAAGTGCAACACCTGCTGTTTGATTACTTTAGTGTTATATATATATCAACACCTATATATATATATATATATATATATATATATATATATATATATATATATATATATATATATATATATATATATATATATATATATATATATATATACAGTGGTCCCCCGCTTTTCGTAGTTCCCGGCAATCGTAAAATTCGTCATAGAGGTATTTTCGTATAAACATGGACTCGCTTTTCATAGGTTGACTCGTGAGTCGTAGTTCGTCCGGGATGCGTACCCACGGCGTGAGCCAGGGCGGCAGCCAGTATGGCATTGTTTACCATTGAGCGAAGGTCCCTCACGTGCTCCAGTGAAATATTTCATAATATTCCATTTATTTTAGTGCTTGCAAGTACTAAATAAGCTACCATGTCTCCAAAGAAAGCTCCTAGTGCCAAGCCTGTGGTAAAGAAGGTGAGAAATACGATTGAATTTAAGAAAACCATCATTGAACAATATGAAAGTGGTACAAGTGTGGCCGAACTGTCCAGGATGTATAAGAAACCCTACACAACCTTATGTTCCATAGTGGCCAAGAAAAATGAAATAAAGGATGCTGTTGTTGCAAAGGGAGTAACTATGCTGACAAAAATGAGATCACCAGTACTGGAAGAGGTTGAGAAGTTATTATTGGTGTGGATAAATGAGAAACAATTAGCAGGAGATACTCTTATGACTTCGTTTATTTGGCAAGGCAGTTGCATGAAGATTTGGTAAAGAAATTGCCTGCAAATAGTGGGGAAGTGAGTGAATTTAAGGCCAGCAAAGGCTGGTTTGAGAGATTTAAGAACCGTACTGGCATACACAGTGTGATAAGGCATGGTGAGGCTGCCAGTTCAGACCACAAGGTGACTGAAAAATATGTGCATGAATTCCAGGCTGAAGGACTGAAACCTGAACAAGTGTTCATTTGTGACGAAACAGGCCTTTTTTGGAAGAAAATGCCAAAGAGGACCTTCATTACACAAGAGGAAACGGCAATGCCAGGACACAAGCCTATGAAAGACAGGCTGACGCTAATGTTCTGTGCTAATGCTAGTGGGGATTTCAAAGTGAAGCCATTACTAGTGTACCATTCTGAAAATCCCAGAGTGTTCAGGAAAAACAATGTTATGAAGAGTAAATTGTGTGTGTTTTGGAAATCTAATAGTAAGGCATGGGTCACGAGGGAAATTTTCGTCGAGTGGTTCAATGAAGTGTTTGGCCCTAGTGTGAAGGAGTATCTCCTGGAAGGAAAAGAAATTGGATCTCAAGTGCCTGCTAGTAATGGACAATGCACCTGCTCATCCTCCAAACTTGGATGACCTAATTTTCGAGGAGTTTGGGTTCATCACAGTAAAGTTCTTGCCCCCCAAATACCACTCCTCTCCTCCAACCCATGGACCAGCAGGTTATTGCAAACTTTAAAAAACTCTACACAAAAGCAATGTTTCACAGGTGCTTGACTGTGACCACAGACACTCACTTGACCCTAAGGGAATTTTGGAGAGAACACTTCAGCACCCTCCACTGCATAACCCTTATAGGTATGGCTTGGGAGGGAGTGACTACCAGGACTTTGAACTCTGCCTGGAGAAAATTGTGGCCTGATTGTGTCAACAAGAGGGATTTTGAAGAATTTGGGACTGACCCTAATGAGCCTATGTCTGTTGTAAAATCAATTGTGGCACTGGGGAGTTCCATGGGGTTGGATGTGAGTTTGGAGGATGTGGAAGAATTGGTGGAAGACCACAATGAAGAGCTCACCACTGAGGAGCTGCAAGAGCTTCAGCAGGAAGAGCAACACATCGCAGCTCAGAATCTTGCTGCAGAGGAGGAGGAAGAGAGATGGAAGAAGGTACCTTCTTCAGAAATTAAAGAGATTTTTACTATGTGGGGTAAGATGGAAAGCTTTATGGAGAAACATCACCCTAACAAGGTTGTTGCAAGCCAGGTTGGCAACATGTACAGTGACAAAGTCTTGGGCCATTTTAGGGAAGTGTTAAAGAGACGCCAGAAACAGAGCTCTCTCCACAGTTATTTTGTAAGACAGGACTCCAGTGACTCTCAAGGTGGTCCTAGTGGCATTAAGAAACAGAGAAGAGAAGCAACCCCAGAAAAGCAAATGGTACCTGAGGTGTTGATGGAAGGGGATTCCCCTTCCAAACTATAAACAATCCACTCTCTCTCCTCCTCCATTCTCCCATACACTAAGAAGAATCTCCAATAAAGGTAAGTGTTATGCTGTTAATGTTTCATTCATCATTTCCCATTGTATTGTTTATGTACTACATGCATATTTCATGTTAAAATTTTTTTTGTTTTAATACTTCTGGGTGTCAAGAACGGATTAATTGTATTTACATTATTTCTTATGGAGAAAATTTATTCGTAAATCGCAAATTTCGTTTATAGTAACGGCTCCAGGAACGGATTAATTACGAACAACGAGGGACCACTGTACATAATATATATATATATATATATATATATATATATATATATATATATATATATATATATATATATATATATATATATATATATATATATATATATATATATATGGTCCAATAGTGGAAAATATAGCCTCAACAATGCTTCAGAGTGTGTCAGGGAAGGATAGAGCCCGCCTCCTGGCAGTGAGAGCACATCATGCAGGGGATTTTCTGTTGGCTGTTCCCAACTCCAGCCTTGGCACACGCCTCGACCCACAGACCATCCGCATCGGTGTTGCCCTTCGACTTGCCGCCCCTATTCTCGCCGAACACAGGTATATTTGTGGCAGTGAAGCAGCAGACCGATTCGGGTACCACGGTCTTGTGTGCCGTAAATCCGAGGGAAAGATTGCAAGACATGAGGAAGTTAATTACATTATCAAGAGGTGCCTCACAACAGCCGGATGCCCAGCAGTAAGGGAGCCACCCCAGCTATGCAGATCTGATGGCAGCCAGAAGCGTCCAGATGGTATCACCCTTCAAGCCTGGATAGATGGGAAGCAGGTGGTGTGGGACTATACATGTGCATCTACCTTGGCTGATACCTATCTCCAATACACCAGGGAGGAAGGAGGGGCAGCTGCCAGCTTCAGGGAGTCCCAAAAGTCTAGAAAATATGGAGAACTTGCCCATCATTATATGTTTGTTCCCATAGGCTCAGAGACCCTTGGCTCATGGGGAAAGAATGCATCTAAATTTCTTAAGGAGCTGGGAAAAAGACTCATCAGGGTAACTAGGGATCCCAGGGCAGCTAGTTTTCTGTTCCAGCGGCTCAGTGCAGCTGTTCAAAGGGGTAATGCCTGCTGTATTTTGGGCACACGCCCCAGCTCTGAGGAGCTGGATGAGATTTTCGCCTTATAATCGGTGATACACACGTAACAACATGTACCGTATATGCCACCTTTATATCAACAATGTATCTCTTAAATCTTCTGTACCATATTATGTAATAAAATATTCCTACTGGTAAAAAAAAAATATATGAAAAGATGGGGTGGTAGGGAAAGTAGAATATTCAAACGGCTTCAGGAAGAAATCCAAATATTCATACTTGAAGCCTTTTTATTCACTTTTCCGAGGCTATGATTCCCACAATTTACACCAGAGGTGGACCCCATCCTATATTAACATATATATATATATATATATAATATATATATATATATATATATATATATATATATATATATATATATATATATATATATATATATATATGTAGATGAATGGTTCAGAGAACCGACATGTTGATAAATTAGAAATTAGACACATGTGCAACTCTTGGGTATCTTTATTGAGGAAACCTCATTCTTCTCCTGTTCTTCAAGTTTCTCGTACGTATGGACTGATGAAGCCACTGTGTGGCGAAACGTTTCCTCAATAAAGATACCCAAGAGTTGCACATGTGTCTAATTTATCACCATAAATATATATATATATATATATATATATATATATATATATATATATATATATATATAAATATATATATATATATATAAATATATATATATATATATATATATATATATATATATATATATAGATAGATAGATAGATAGATAGATAGATATATATATACAGAGATTCACAAAGAAAAACCAAGAGCTAGTGCTGCCTGTTACAACCATAACAAAATTATGGAGTCTTTCCATGGGAAAGAAAATGCTGATGTAATCTACAATGATTTTTGCAAAGGCATAAATTTGAGAATTGCGACCATGGAAAAATAACTCATAAAACAGGTCAATAAGCATAACAGGCAGAGTGGTTACACGGATATTCAAACTTCTAACAAACAGATCACAAAGAGTGACAGCGAGCCAAACTAAGCTCGGCCCTAATGCCATTACTGTTTGTCATCGTCTTAGCAGACACAGACAAGAAAACTAACCACAATTTCGTATAATCTTTGCCTGTCGATAACAAAATAAGACACATGTGCAACAGTTAGCATTTCGCCAGCGGAGTTGTTTACCTTCAAAAGAACCTGGTTTGGAAGGCGTTTCACAAGGGCCGGTCAAAAGACCTGGATGGGCCACAAGACTTGGAGAATCTACAGGGCTTGTTGAAAGACCTACATAGATTAGTGTTGTTAGGATCTGGATAAGAAACAGAATTGGTCAAAGGAATTAGAAAGTTTAGAAGGCTTGTCGAAGGACCTAGATAGATTACAGTGCTGGTAGGACCTGAACAAAATACAGGACTCGTCAAAAGACAGATTTGGATAGGTTGCATGACTGGTAAAAAGTACGTATACAGTCTGTAACGCTGGATGAAGGACCTACACATTATCACATGAATACAAAATACAACCTACACTTGGGGTGTATCTAAGATGACAAAGATAATCTCTACCAAGAGAGGATCCAGAGACAGGACATGGATGGAAGTTAAACAGAATCAAAGTGGCATTAAGTGGCATTCCTTTAACACAAGAGCACTTAGAAGTATATCAGTTGCACGGTGACACAACACATGCATCACAATGTAAATATGGGACCTGCCCTTCGAGCAATTAAATCACCTCGTCACAGTTTTGCAGCACATTCCTAGGTTAGGTTAAATTAGATTAAGTAAGGCTAGGTTTGGTTGTCCTATACATAAAAATAACACACACACACACAGCTGATGTGCATTTCCACTGACATTCATTACTGCCTCTCCCACACATTCCTCACTGTCTGGTACACCCACTCACACCCTCGCCCACCTGCCCACACCATCGCCCACCCACCCACACCCTCATCCATCCGCGACTTCTCCCACACCACCAATTCTCACACTACCCACACCACAACCCACACCAACCTTACCTACACCATCACCCACGCCTACACCAAGCACACCTACTCCACCACTCACACCCACAGCACCCACGCCCACACCACACCCCCACATTGGCCACTGTCCTCCTCCATCTTCATTATTCCCATTATTCTTCCCACCCACACTCCTTCCTTTCCTCCCTCTCTTGTGTGTGTTCACTCGTATGTGTTGTGGGGGTCGAGTCTTGGACCCTGGCCCCGTCCGGCCGACTGGCACTATTTTTGATCAGAGACTTGTCACCAGGAGTGGATCTACTATGAAACTAATGAAGCTTAAACTTGAGGGCCCCTAATCCCGGAGGGGCCCCAAGAGCGAATTTAGTCCACATTGCTTTAAAAATCTGGGTCTACTGTATGAGAAGGAGTTTTTAAAATAATAATGTAAATAATAATATAGGGCAATTGAATACAAAATAATAGTTAAAATAAAAATTAAAAGGTTATTAATGTATAATGTAGGCTAGCTGTTGGTGGTTGCCATGGTGACCCCAAAAATGTAGGTTCGCCACTGCCTGTCATACTTATTCTTCAAACTGTGTAGTGACCTGCCTCCAACACTACCTGCTACAATGATAGAAAAATTTACACACTGGGTGCCCCAGATGCTATACCCAAGTGCCCGTAACATGCCTGCCACAGGTTCTGAGAGCTGTTCTAACTCGGAAGTCCAACTTAACTATCATGATAAATTAGACACATCCTGTAAATCCTTCAGGGGCCTAGTTCCCCGATGAGTGAGGTTAGCAATATTAGTGTGTATGTCTATTGCTCTATTGTCACCTTTATGAAGAGAATGAGAGTCTGAGTTTTTCAAGGCCTCTGGGATTTCACCTAAATCTAACTTTTTTCTCGAAAAACACTGAGCCGGGAAACTTCAGTAATGCAATGTGGAAATTTGGAACATTTGGGAATCTTTATTGTGTAAACGTTTCGCCAGCAAGTGGCCTCCTCAGTCCGGTACAGATATGAATTTTGAAAGATGGGGAGTTTGAGATAATCAGTCCCTCAGCCTGGAGTCGATGTATTCAATCCTTGAAGATTGATGGACTGAACACATCAACTCCAGGCTGAGGGACTGATTATCTGAAACTCCTTATCTTCCGCCATTCATCTCTGTACCGGACTGAGGAAGCCACTGGCTGGCGAAACGTTTCCACAATAAAGATTCCCAAATGTTGCACAAGTGTCTAATTCTTCAACTCGTCGGTTTCTAGACCATTCACATCATAAATGTGGATATCACAGCCCTGAGTGTGATGATCCTTCAAGTATGGTTACCTGGAGGTTATTCCGGGGATCAACGCCCCCGCGGCCCGGTCCATGACCAGGCTTCCCGGTGGATCAGGGCCTGTTCAACCAGGCTGTTACTGCTGGCAGCACGCAGTCCAACGTACGAGCCACAGCCCGGCTGATCCGGCACTGACTTTAGGTATCTGTCCAGCTCTCTCTTGAAGGCAGCCAGGGGTTTATTGGTAATTCCCCTAATGCTTGATGGGAGGCTGTTGAACAGTCTTGGGCCCCGGACACTAATGGTGTTTTCTCTTAGTGTACCAATGGCGCCCCTACTTTTAATTGGGGGCATTTTGCATCGCCTGCCCAGTCTTTTACTGTGTGCAGATTTGGGACCATTCCTTCCAGGATTTTCCAAGTGTAGATTATGATATATCTCTCCCTCCAACGTTCCAACGAGTACAAGTCAAGTGCTTCCAAGCGTTCCCAGTAGTTAAGGTGCTTGACAGAACTTATACGTGCAGCAAAGGATCTCTGTACACTCTCTAGATCTGCAATTTCACCTGCTTTGAATGGAGATAATGTACAGCAGTATTCCAGCCTAGAGAGAACAAGTGATTTGGCTACTCACCGAGCCTGAGTGTGATGTTGACCTGATTGGGGAACTGGATGCCCTCGTGCATGGTCTCTGACTGCCACCACGTGTGGTTGTCATTGTTGTTGAAGTCAGTAAGGTAGTAGGAAGGGTGGGCCAGCTCGGGAACATAAGCATCGCAGATTTCACACGCCTTCTTAGAGCCATCGTAGCCACCGGTCTGCAAGCAGTACTCCTGTGGTCTCAGTACCCCGCAAGTGTTCGTTACTTCCACTGGACGATTGTACGCTGCGTTCACGAACTCCGGCACGCATTTCTGTGAGGCGAAAAAAAATATATATCAATAACAGTAAGAAATCCTTCATCACCTGATGGAATGTTGTGTCTTGTGTAAGAAACTCCAGTACCTGCTGGAATGTCCTGTGTAAGAAACTCCAGTACCTGCTGGAATGTCCTGTGTAAGAAACTCCAGTACCTGCTGGAATGTTATGTGTAAGAAACTCCAGTACCTTCTGGAATGTCCTGTGTAAGAAACTCCAGTACCTGCTGGAATGTCCTGTGTAAGAAACTCCAGTACCTGCTGGAATGTCCTGTGTAAGAAACTCCAGTACCTGCTGGAATGTCCTGTGTAAGAAACTCCAATACCTGCTGGAATGTCCTGTGTAAGAAACTCCAGTACCTACTGGAATGTCCTGTGTAAGAAACTCCAGTACCTACTGGAATGTCCTGTGTTAGAAACTCCAGTACCTGCTGGAATGTCCTGTGTAAGAAACTCCAGTACCTGCTGGAATGTCCTGTGTAAGAAACTCCAGTACCTGCTGGAATGTCCCGTGTAAGAAACTCCAGCACCTACTTGAATGTCCTGTGTAAGAAACTCCAGTACCTGCTGGAATGTCCTGTGTAAGAAACTCCAGTACCTGCTGGAATGTCCTGTGTAAGAAACTCCAGTACCTGCTGGAATGTCCTGTGTAAGAAACTCCAGTACCTGCTGGAATGTCCTGTGTAAGAAACTCCAGTACCTGCTGGAATGTCCTGTGTAAGAAACTTCAATACCTGCTGGAATGTCCTGTGTAAGAAACTCCAGTACCTACTGGAATGTCCTGTGTAAGAAACTCCAGTACCTACTGGAATGTCCTGTGTAAGAAACTCCAGTACCTGCTGGAATGTCCTGTGTAAGAAACTCCAGTACCTGCTGGAATGTCCTGTGTAAGAAACTCCAGTACCTGCTGGAATGTCCCGTGTAAGAAACTCCAGTACCTACTTGAATGTCCTGTGTAAGAAACTCCAGTACCTGCTGGAATGTCCTGTGTAAGAAACTCCAGTACCTGCTGGAATGTCCTGTGTAAGAAACTCCAGTACCTGCTGGAATGTCCTGTGTAAGAAACTCCAGTACCTGCTGGAATGTCCCGTGTAAGAAACTCCAGTACCTGCTGGAATGATTCAGGTGTTGGGTAGAATGTATCCATGCGTGTGAGGGTAGGTGGGCGAGGAGGGTGCCTGGCACCGCCCCTTGTAGTACCCCAGGCCGGAAGTGTGCTATCCGTGCCCCCTCCTGTGTACCCCCACTATTCTTCCTCTCTCCCCCACACTGTGTACCCTTGCTGTGATAACCCGGACCCGCCTCTCACACTCAAACCCATAAATTCTTTTCCCTTTTACTTAATTCTAAAGCAACCTTAATTAATTTTGCAGGACCTTAACACTAATTCTGCAGGATCCTTAACACTGTAATTATTCAGGACCCTTAACACTGTAATTATTCAGGACCCTTAACACTGTAATTATTCAGGATCCTTAACACTGTAATTATTCAGGACCCTTAACACTGTAATTATTCAGGACCCTTAACACTGTAATTATTCAGGACCCTTAACACTGTAATTATTCAGGATCCTTAACACTGTAATTATTCAGGACCCTTAACACTGTAATTATTCAGGACCCTTAATCACATATTATCAACATTTTTCGAAACAATTCTGAGAATTCATATTGCTAAATACATAGAATTATGACATTTACAATATCCAGGGGAAACTAGACCTAGGACAGGACGCTCATGCCTCTCGCAAGTCGTGGTCGTGGACCACTTCACGGTCATGGACCACTACATGGTGGTGGACCAGTTTATGGTCTTGCACTACATGGTGGTGGACCGCTTCATAGTCTTGTACTACATGGTGGTGGACCATTTCATGGTCTTAGACCAGCTGAAAGTCAAATTGCAGGAGCAATCTACACAGACTTAATGAGTCTCCGACAAGTGTTATCATGAGATAAATGAGACACTTGTGCAATATTTGGGTATATTTATTCTGGAAACGTTTCGCCAGTCACTGGCGTCTTCAGTCCAATGCAGAGAAAAGTGGAAGATGAGGAGGTAATCAGTCCCTCAGCCTGGAGTCGATATGTTCAGTCCAGTATCAACCGTAGACAACTAAATCACAATCCTGGGGCGCCAAATCATTCCCGCCTTTCCCTCAAACTGTTTTATCATCAAAGAGACGGAAGGGGAAGTGAGGGGAGAGGAGGGGAAAGAAACACGACCGGGACAGCGTCTGGTGTCAGTGAGAGAGAAAGGAGGGGAGTAGAGGGAGGGTGAGGATGGAGGGAGAGAGGGAGGGGGAGAGAGGGAGGGTGAGAGGGCGGGAGAGAAAGGGGGAGAGGGGTGACAAAGGGCGAGTAATAAAAGGTCACCTCAGTCACACTGAATACCAACAATCTTGGTGGCATCCTCGGCTCACACACTGAGTGTCTGGGGTCGATCCCCGGCACGGGTGGAAACGTTGGGCATGTTTCCTTAGAACACCTGTTTCTCCTGTTCACCTAGCAGTAAACAGGTTCCTGGGTCGCATCCTGGGGACAAAATTAACCCAATTTGCCCGAAATGCTCTGCATAACCAGGGGCTTTCTATATAGTATGTCACTGATGTCAGCTGCGGTCTGTATAAGTTGTGTCATGTACTTGTAGAAATATAGATTATCATTATTATTATTATTATTATTATTATTATTATTATTATTATTATTATTATTATTATTATTATCTTTGTAAGAAAGGTTTCTGATACATGGGATCAACTTCGTCATCCATTTCTGTATATTTTCCAGTCCATTTCTATCTCTTCTATAATATACAGACTAGACAATGAGAAACCTCTGCAAAATGTGACCTGAGAACTTCTATTACTTATACTTCTCGATATAAAGCCAAGAATTCTTTTAACTTTATTGCCAACACTTGTGCACTGTTGCCATCATGGGAGATTTGTGCAACACAGTGGCTTCTTCAGTCCAATGCAGAGAAAGGTGGAAGATGAGGAGGAGTTTGAGGTAATCAGTCCCTCAGCCTAGAGTCGATGTGTTCAGTCCATCAAGATTGATGGACTGAACACATCGACTTGAGTCTCGACTCAAGGCTGTATATAGTTCTACATTCTTCACATTATGTCCTTGTATTGTATTGATAAGCCACTGGATGCCGAAATGTCTACAAATAGACCCATTATTATTATTATTATTATTATAATCAAAAAGAAGCGCTAAGCCACAAGGGCTATACAGCTACAAATAGACCCAGATGTTGCACATGTGTCTAATTCTTCATCTTGTCGGTGTTGCACACCATTCATGTACAATATATCCAGATCATCCTGTAGCTCTATAGTGTTCTTATCACAAACTATTTTACAGCCTATTTCAGTGTCATCGGCAAACTTATGTCGCTATTTATTCTATTAATTACATAGATTATATAAACTGTTAGGTAAAAGGACACAAGTGCAACTAATGTGATCTTTTATTGTGGCAGCTTTTCGCTCTCCAGGAGCTTTGTCAAGCCGTTACGGCTTAACGAAGCTACTGGAGAAGACTATATAAGCCTATGCAGTAGCAACTGCTACCGCAAGGAAAATTACAGGCTGGATAACTAGAACCTTCAAGACAGAGATGCTGAGCCAATGATGATGTATGCTAACGGCTTCCTTCAAGCCGAGGAAGACTGGTGATGGTGAACTAGAAAACAGTTTTTTCCTTACCCATATATGTACATTCAATTAAACATGTGAGCTACTGGCAACACGTGAAGTCTCTTCAACTACATTCCTTTTACTGTAGGTGACAACGGTACATCATAATTTACACCTGGAAAATCCTGGAAGAACTGGTCTCAAACCTGCACCCCTAAATCAGAGTGAAAACAGACTTGGCAGATGATGCTTGAAATGCATTTGCATAATTAATGGCTTTCTCAAGACCTTAATATTGCATCAAATTATATTGAAATTATAATAAGATGAAACTCGCCACTTAATCATTTCGAAAGTATAACTACTGTAATCGTTTAGATCTTCAGAAATAAACATTTTAATTAATTTAATTTTAATAAAAAAATGGGCGTGATGAGTACACTAAGAGAGAATTCGAAGTGTCAGAAGTACCCGACTCTTTCAGTGCCCTCCCTTCCTACATAAGTGATAATTACCAACGAACCTATGGCTGTCTTCAAGAGAGGGGGAACTTGACAAGCTAATCAAATCAGTTCCTGATCAGATGGGCTGTGGTTTATACACTAGACTACATGCAGCCAGCAATAACAACCTTGTTGACAAGGCCTTGATCTGCCAGTAGGCCTGATCTGGGACCAGAAGTATCCTTCGTATGTCCTGGGGATAATCCCCGGGACCACTAACAGATAGCAGCTTTCACTGTGGAAGATAACTTGTACAAGCAGATATTTGGCATGTCCATTGGATAAACTCTTTCCCTAATCTTTTTAAAATAGTACATTAAGCTGTCAGTAGCTATAAACCCCCAAGATGACTAAGGTACGGTGTAAGCTGTCAGTAGCCCTATAAACCCCCAACAAGATGATCAAGGTACGGTATAAGCTGTCAGTAGCCCTATAAACCGTAGTAGCTAAGAGACTCCTGTGGTGGATCATCCATCAGAAGATTCCACGTGTTTATACGACTGCATGCGTGTCAGTGGCCGCTTGCCAGGTAGTGTGTGCATGATCATCAGCTTGTCGACGACTTTCATTTATATTTATATTAGCTTTGTTTAGACCAGGGGTGACTAACCTTTTGAATTCCGTGCACCATTTTTTTTTTTTGTTCACGCTGTAGTTCAGATGTGCCATACGACACTTGTACCACCATTTTCTTTAAAAATATGTTAATATTGGCATATTTAGCATTTTTATATAAAATGATGTAATATAAAGACAAGATAAACATTACATACTTTAATGAGACTTTTGAGTTGGTTTTGATCTCGCCAAGTTTGTAATGTCTGGAGTTAAATTAGTTACTGAGAACAGAAGAGAATTTTTCAAATTTGAATCAGTCAGTCGTGACGTCAGTTTGTAAAAAAAAATCATGGATGAAAATGCTTGTTCGCATCTGTACGCTGTTCCAAAACGACAAATATAACTGGGCAAATTTTCTTAGTTCTGCAAAATGTTCACAGGGTAATGATCACCAAAAATTAACCATACCCCGGCCGGGATTGAACCCGCGGTCAGAGAGTCTCAAAACTCCAGCCCGTCGCGTTAGCCACTAGACCAGCTAGCCACAATAAGATTCCAACCTAGTTGGATGAATCTTATTGTGGCTAACTGGTCTAGTGGCTAACGCGACGGTCTGGAGTTTTGCGACTCTCTGACCGCGGGTTCAATCCCGGCCGGGGTATGGTTTGTTTGCAATCGTGTCATTACGATTTCGTGAGTCATCACCAAAAATTGTCAGAAGAATTTGGGACTGAGGGAAGCTCATCAAATTTCATTTTTAATAATGAATTTGTTTTCACATCAATGTTCCATTTGTATATTACTATAAATCTTCAGGATTCTGTGTTCACAAAGTGAAAATGGGTTTATAATGCGAGTAGCGATCTTCTTCTTTATCAAAATCACTAAAACGACTTTCAAATGACTCTTGCATTAATCTGATTTTTTCAATATATTCTAGAGTAAAATTGTTAGCACACACACGCTGTTCATTTAAATATAAAAACTGGCTCAAATCCTTATTTTCTGAGAGAGAGATAAACAGTTTTAACTTCATCTTGAATGCACACATATCATATACTAAGCTAGGAAACAATTTGTTTTTTGTCCTGTAGATTCAAATTTAGATCACTGAGATGGCTGGTAACATTAACTAAAAAACAGTAAATCAAAAGGTCTATTTCTTCAGCCAGCTCATTCTTCTCTTCTAGAAAATTATGAACACCATTTTTCAATTTCCAAAACCTACCGAGAACCTGTCGTCTAGAAAGCCACTGAAGGATAAGATCACCATATTCCAAATCTAACAATTCACAATATTCTCTGAATTCTCTTCTGTTTAATTCTCTTGCTCTAAATTTATCCACACATTTCACAAGCGGTAGCATAACATGCTGCAAATTTAAGGTTTTTCCAGACAGTGACTCTTGGTGTATAATGCAGCGATATTTTAGCCGAGGACAACTTAAAAATATATCCAGCCAAGTTAAGAGTCCCAGCTGGTGTACCTGCCGGTGCTCCTTCACTACCAACACTGAACACTTTACTATATTCTACTTCCACATTTTCTGTTATATTTTTGTTCTACAAATCGGTCATTAGTTAATATTTTTTGTATAAGTAGACTTGTTTTTTAGAATTATCAATAGGGTGCAGAGCGCCACTTCGAATAATTCAATACGCCACTTCTAATCATTCAATGTGCCACTTCTAAAGCAATGCGCCAATTTTGGCGCATTATTATTATTATAATCAAGGGGGAAGCGCTAAACCGGGAGGATTATACAGCGCCTGGGGGAGGGGGATGTGGAAGGCATTCAGGTTTAATTCGGGGAACTGGAAATTTTGGCGCATGCTCCATAGGTTGGCCATCCCTGGTTAGGCTGAAGGCTACCTGAAGGAAGTTTCTGGGAGTCAATCCCCCCCCCCACGGACCGGTTCCTGACCAGGCCTCTTTGTAGATCATGGCCCAACTGATCACGAATTAATCTGAAGAACTTGTTGAGTTTCCTCGTGAAGGCAGCCAGGTACTTGCTGGTAATCCACCTTAAGTAAGTGAGTCTGCTGAGGAGTCTTTGGCCTCTTAAACTTACTGTTTCTCTTGGTGTACTTGTGGCTCCCCTGTGGTTATTTTGCACCGTCTGCTAAGCCTCTTGCTTCCGTAGGCAGTGATTTTTGTATGCAGATTAGGGCCCAATCCCTCTAGGATTCTCCGGACGTTCCAGAGAATACAGGTCGAGGGAGAACACAGTATCACTTACACGATGATGAGACACTTGTGTAATATTTGGGTTTCTTTATTCTAGAAACGTTTCGCCAGGCAGCGGCTTCTTCAGTCCAATACATTGGACTGACCCTCGGAACTCTCTCCAGGTAAACAACAGGTAATACCTGGTCATCATTTTTAATGCAATGGTTGGCCATTAAATGAACATAACCTCCTCACCTCGTCGACTGGAGGGTCTCATAAAACTCATTACCATCGTATTAGAGTGAGAGAGAGAGAGATAGAGAGAGAGAGAGAGAGAGAGAGAGAGAGAGAGAGAGAGAGAGAGAGAGAGAGAGAGAGAGAGAGAGAGAGAGAGAGAGAGAGAGAGAGAGAGAGAGAGAGACAGACAGACAGACTGATAGAAATTGCAGACAGAACAACAGACAGTACAGACAGACTTGATACATACTGTATGAGAGAGAGAGAGAGAGAGAATAATTTTAGAATACTGATAGAAATTGCATCCTGAACTTAAATGATGGTATTTACCAACTTGATACAATATCTGTATGAACACACACACACACACCTACACACACACACACCTACACACACACACACCTACACACACACACAGACAGACACACACACACACACACACAACAGGCCTAGTGTCTAATCGACATGTGCCTAGGACAAAATGGTAACTAACACACCAGTTTGGAATCCACACCTAGTCAAGCACGTCAAGAAATTAGAGAAAGTGCAAAGGTTTGCAACAAGACTAGTCCCAGAGCTACGGGGATTGTCCTACGAAGAAAGGTTGAGGGAAATCGGCCTGACGACACTGGAGTCCAGGAGGGTCAGGGGAGACATGATAACGACATATAAAATACTGCGCGGAATAGACTAGGTGGACAAAGACGGGATGTTCCACAGATGGAACACAGACACAAGAGGTCACAATTGGAAGTTGAAGACTCAGATGAATCAAAGGGATGTTAGGAAGTATTTCTTCAGTCATAGAGTAGTCAAGCCATGGAATAGCCTAGAAAGTGAAGTAGTGGAGGCGGGAACCATACATAGTTTTAAGGCGAGGTATGATAAAGCTCATGGAGCAGGGAGAGAGAGGACCTAGTAGCAATCAGTGAAGAGGCGGGGCCAGGAGCTATGACTCGACCCCTGCAACCACAAATAGGTGAGTACAAATAGGAGTACACACACACACACACACACATATATATATATATATATATATATATATATATATATATATACGTATATATCTCCATGGGGAAGTGGAACAGAATTCTTCCTCCGTAAGCCATGCGTGTCGTAAGAGGCGACTAAAATGCCAGGAGCAAGGGGCTAGTAACCCCTTCTCCTGTATGTATTACTAAATTTAAAAGGCGAAACTTTCGTTTTTTCTTTTGGGCCACCACACCTCAGTGGGAAATGGCTGGTGCGTTGAAAGAAATATATATATATATATATATATATATATATATATATATATATATATATATATATATATATATATATATATATATAAATATATACATATATATATATATATGTGTGTGTGTGTGTGTGTGTGTGTGTGTGTGTGTGTGTGTGTGTGTGTATGTGTGTGTATATATATATATATATATATGTGTGTGTGTATATATATATATATATTATTGTGACCCCGAACGAGTGGTATTGATGAATAACAACACTGCACTAGCCAAGGGCTCGAACCCATGCAGCATGGGTTCGAGTCCTTGGCTAGCGCAGTGTTGTTGTTGATCAATACCGCTCGTTCGTGGTCACAATAATATAAAATACTGCTCGTTGAACTAGTACACCAAACAGGGACTAGAATGAAATTAGCCTAGTTTCATCCACACCATCGAATGTCCTTGGATAGGGAGTACAACGTCCAGTTCCGCTAGATGCCCTACTCTTAAGGATCGTATGGTCCAGTGGATTAGGGTGTCATGCATTTTCAACCACCATGAGGCAGGCCAAAGCAGCGTGGGTTCGAGTCTTTGGCTAGTGCATTGTTGTTATTGATATATATATATATATATATATATATATATATATATATATATATATATATATATATATATATATATATATATATGTATATATCGAGAGGACAACAAAAAGAGATGGAAAAAAAGACACAAGAAAGCAGTAAAGGGGCTAAACTAAATAAAGTAAGCCAGCCGTGAGCCAGCTGTCAGAGCACCATCTGGGTGTGGACACGTCTGACGTCATGCGTATACACAAACATGCGTCATTACAGTCATACAGAGGGGAGGAGGAGAAGTAATCCCGTAGAGGAATCATACAGCGCCTGAGGAACGGGAGACAGTCATGTTTGATCTGATGGAAGGGAGAGAGCTGCTCCAGTTCCATGGATGGAGAGACCTTCACCAGGACCAATGCGCCCGCTCTGAAAGGAACGAACGTGTGAATGACATTAGCATCACTGTGGTAAGTCATGACGACACTCAGTAATGTCTGACTTGCGCGGGTTTAGCATTGTAATCAATAAAACAGTTATTAAGTAAGTTCTGTATAACTGCTTTAAATAACTTTGTATAACCGATTTGTATAATTTAGTATAACTGCTTTGTATAACTTGGTATAACTTTTTGTATGAGTCACTGTCTTGCATAACAAGGGGCTTTCTACAGAGTAGTTTACACACATCAGTTAATACAATTGAATACTGTACAGTACGCCACTTTATATAAATAAAGTGTTAGGTATTTGGAGTGAGTAGACTCTCCCACACACCACCACACCCGGGGCTCACCTGCCACTTGTCAAGGAAGATTCTCCAGTCTTTCACTGAACACTGTTATTCTCGTTCCTGCAGAGTGTGATATCTGCTGGTAGTGTGTTGAAGAGTGATGAACCATGGTTGTTGACACAGTGGTCTCTTAATTGTTCCATGGTCCCCTTCCCAGCTCCTCACGGGGCTTAATTTACACTTTCTCCCACATCGCGTAGTTTAGGTCAGCTGACCCTCCAGTATCTTCCATGTGTAAATAAGCAAAGGAAAGCATGTTCCTTTGTGTTCGTCTACCCTGCTGAAAATGACCAACGAGGAAGAGAGTAATACAAGTCAGGTCATGACCTCAGGTCTGCACCTCCACTCGACCTGACACCCGAGTATTACAATTCAGGTCATGACCTCAGGTCTGCACCTCCACTCGACCTGACACCCGAGTATCACAAGTCAAGTCTTGACCTCAGGTCTACATCTCCACTCGACCTAACAACACTTTTAGACCTGCCGCCATAGATACAATGAAGGCTTCTGTTGTCTATTAGACACCCACTATTAGAAACCCACTAAATGACAGCAAGGTGGAGAATGCGGAAGGCCGCGCAGATTAACTAACTGAATAGAAATTGAAAATATGTCCACTCACTCAGAACCTGGACCAGATTCACGGAATTCCTTATTTATAAAAAAGTGCAAAGTATCACTAGGACGCACTCTCAGTATTCTTTGGAGAAAGAACCTAGATCTAGGTGAAATACCGGAGACTTTAAAGAGTGTAGACATGGCTCCTTTACATAAGGGAGGTAGTAGAACACTAACTAAAAGTTACAGACCAGTAGCCCTAACTTCCCAAAACATAAAAATCTTCGAAAGAGTATTGATATGCCAGATTACAAACTTCATAGAAGAAAACAATCTGCATAACCCAAACCAGCATGGTTTTAGAGCGGGACAATCATGCCTGTCACAGCTGCTGAACAACTATGACAGAATTACGGAAGCGTTGGAATAAAACCAAAATGCAATTGTGATATACGCTGATTTTTGAAAAGGTGTTTGACAAATGTGATCATGGGGTGACTGTACACAAAATGAGGCCCATGGGCATAACAGGAAAAGTAGGCAGATGGATATTCAAGTTTCTAACACAAAGAACACAAGTAGAAGCGGTAAAGTAAAAACCAGCATCAGCGAAGTAAAAATCTTAGTACTCCAAAACACTATCCTGGCACCTCTGCTGTTTCTTATCCTCATAACACAGACAAAAGCACCCGTCATGGTTTGGTATCATTTACAGATAACACTAAAATATGCATTAAAGTCACCTCGGTAGAAGACAATGAAAAAATGCAGGAACATATAAGCCACGCGTGGCCAAACGGTTCTTTTAATAAATGTCCTGAACTGTTCACAAGTGTACTTTTCCACATTTCCAAGAAACATGTATGCTAATATGGCTGGTAACTTCTTGCTGTTTGCACTATACATTTGTTACCGTTGTCCGAGATGTTTGTAAACACCAGTGCTCCTTCAGTCTTACTCCCTGATGACAAGCTGGGTTTTGTTCCATTTTATCAAATATTCTTGTGTCTCCAAGCATCATACAATCATTGCTTTGATCGTCACTTCTCTCCACGCCTTTATACTCACTGATCAGTGTGGACAATGCGACAAGAAGTAGTGAGAAAGACGGTAGAAGTCTATTAGGATCATTTAATTACTGAAATCTCTCAACTAGTCTCTCCACTTTCTACTGCCACTACTACTTCTACTACCAGCCTTACCACTAACAGCCTTACCACTACTTCTTTTTCTTCCCCTCTTGATCCCGTCCCTATCCCCCTCGCCTATATATAATGGCTCCCTCGCTCTTTTGTAGGGATGCCCCCGCCACAGGGCTGTAAAGGGTACATCACTTGTGCCAACTCTGACACTCCTTCGGGAGCCAATGTCGGGTCACCACATGGAGAAGACCAGGGCCAGTACCCGTCCTGACAAACCTACATGAACGCTTTTGTGTTAGTGTGACTTTGTAAATGATCCAAGTCGGACCGAAACATCGTCGTAAGGTTATCTCTCCTGTGCTTCCAGGATAATATTTAGTATAGTATTCTGAAGGCTTTCAAGGTAATTATCTTCCTTATCTGTTCCGTCAATTGCTCTGTCCTTGATGACGGTGATTTATATACACAAATCACCGTCTTCTTCTTCTCCACTTTAATGTCGAGTAATTCAACGTTATAATTTGATAATTTCAAGAGTAATGCACACTGAAGAGTCCTCCCTGTGAGGGTGGTGTGTGGGTAGGTGGTGAGAGTGTGGTGTGGGTGGTGTGGGAGTGTTGTGCGGGTGGTGAGGTTGCGTGGTTTGGTAGTGTGGGTGTTGAGGGTGTGTAGTATAACAGTTGTGGGTGTATGAATCACTGGGTGTGGCCAGCTGGGTCAGGGTGCACCCACTTAGGGTGGATGAATCACTGTGTGCGGGTGGTGAGGGGGGCGGGATAACAGCGGAGTGCCACACTCTCAACCATACCCTCACATCTTGTCTCCTGGCTCTCAGAAAGAAGCCTATAACCACCTCAGAACTAAAGGAAGGTTAGTTATATAAAGAATTTCCAGTCGGCAGTTCCTCGAGGTACACACATCACACCATACAAGAACATAAGGCTACAAGACTACACCTCGCGGTGTAGGCTCGTCCTTACATGCCTTCCTGTTGGTCTTTTATTTTTACAGTTCCTTGACAACGTGAGAAATCACGAAAGTGCTTGGAATTTCGCTATTTTTTCCACAGTGGTTGTTCTGCATTGTATTGTGTAAATACACTTCGTATACTACACACACAAAAAAATTATTTGTTCTGACACACTTCCCCTGTACTTCATACGTGTTTGCAGGAAATGTGCAACACGTATCCTCAACAAGACTAACATCAATCCAGTTGATTGAATGCCTCCGAGTTACATCGTTCTACCGGTCAACAACTTTGCAACTAACGTTTCTAAAACACCTGACAGAAAACTTATTAAAATATCCACCAGCTCTTCAACTACTAGAAACCTAGTGTAAAACACCCGAGCGCAGGAATATACACAATACCATGTGGGGTGTGTGACAAAGTATACGTTGGGGAAACAACCAGATCTTTGTATATTAGGATCAGAGGACACAAAAGCACTTGCAACCACGATAACCGCAGAAACGCGTGTGTCCAACACAGGGACGATGCTGGACACCTCGTAAAAATCACTGAGGCTAGATTTATTATCGGTAGATTAGCCATCAGGGAAGACGATTTACGTTGGTGAAAGTGCATAGAGGCTGCCCTAATTGCTGTCAGTAACACTGCCCATCAAAATTCTTGAAGTTACTATATATACAAATTGTTAATTAATCAATGGGATATTACCCATTCTGGAGACCACTGTAACATGACAGAATAACACTGCAGCGACCAGGATAACATTCCAGCGACCAGGATAGCACTCCAGCGACCAGGATAGCACTCCAGTAACCAGAATAGCACTCCAGCGACCAAGATAACCTCCAGTAACCAGGATAGCACTCCAGTAACCAGGATAGCACTCCAGTACCCAGGATAGCACTCCAGTAACCAGGATAGCACTCCAGTAACCAGGATAGCACACCAGTGACCAGGATAGCACTCCAGTAACCAGGGTAGCATTCCAGTAACCAGGATAACACTCCAGCGATCAGGATAGCACTCCAGTAACCAGGATAACACACTAGTGACCAGGATAGCACACCAGTGGGCACGGAACACTGTAACATGATAGCACCCACCTCGTCTCAGTTGCCAGGTCGTCATTCAGTGAACACATTTCTCCCAACAGGAAGTAAACGTTCTCCAATGTTCCTTTAAAGTTTAAAGGAACATTGATTGCAAGAACGATCAAGAATCGCCAATAAGTTTATTTAGGCGCAGGTACACATAAGTACACTTTCAATTATCATACAGGTCCTTGATAATGTGAGAAATCAATTACAATTATCATACAGGTCCCTGATAATGTTGAGAAATCAATTTCAATTATCATACAGGTCCTTGATATCATGAGAAATCACGAAAGCTCTTGGAATTTCACTATTTTTTGACGGTGGTTGTTCTGCGTATTGTGATATCATGTTTACTGCGATCGTATTGTGTGTGTGTGTGTGTGTGTGTGTGTGTGTGTGTGTGTGTGTGTGTGTGTGTGTGTGTGTGTGTGTGTGTGTGTGTGTACTCACCTAATTGTGGTTGCAGGGGTCGAGACTCAGCTCCTGGCCCCGCCTCTTTACTGATCGCTACTAGGTCCTCTCTCTCCTTGCTCCATGAGCTTTATCATACCTCGTCTTAAAACTATGTATGGTTCCTGCCTCCACTACATCACATGCCAGACTATTCCCCTTCCTAGCAACTCTATGACTAAAGAAATACTTCCTAACATCTCTTTGACTCATCTGAGTCTTCAACTTCCGACTGTGACTCCTTGTTTCTGTGTCCCATCTCTAGAACATCCTGTCTCTGTCAACCTTATCTATTCCTCTCAGTACTACCTACCAACCTACTATCTCTCGTAAGTACCTTGGTGGTACTGTCTACCAACCTACTATCTCTCGTAAGTACCTTGGTGGTACTGTCTACCAACCTACTATCTCTCGTAAGTACCTCGGTGGTACTGTCTACCAACCTACTACCTCTCGTAAGTACCTTGGTGGTACTGTCTACCAACCTACTACCTCTCGTAAGTACCTTGGTGGTACTGTCTACCAACCTACTACCTCTCGTAAGTACCTTGGTGGTACTGTCTACCAACCTACTACCTCTCGTAAGTACCTTGGTGGTACTGTCTACCAACCTACTACCTCTCGTAAGTACCTTGGTGGTACTGTCTACCAACCTACTACCTCTCGTAAGTACCTTGGTGGTACTGTCTACCAACCTACTACCTCTCGTAAGTACCTTGGTGGTACTGTCTACCAACCTACTACCTCTCGTAAGTACCTTGGTGGTACTGTCTACCAACCTACTACCTCTCGTAAGTACCTTGGTGGTACTGTCTACCAACCTACTACCTCTCGTAAGTACCTTGGTGGTACTGTCTACCAACCTACTACCTCTCGTAAGTACCTTGGTGGTACTGTCTACCAACCTACTACCTCTCGTAAGTACCTTGGTGGTACTGTCTACCAACCTACTACCTCTCGTAAGTACCTTGGTGGTACTGTCTACCAACCTACTACCTCTCGTAAGTACCTTGGTGGTACTGTCTACCAACCTACTACCTCTCGTAAGTACCTTGGTGGTACTGTCTACCAACCTACTACCTCTCGTAAGTACCTTGGTGGTACTGTCTACCAACCTACTACCTCTCGTAAGTACCTTGGTGGTACTGTCTACCAACCTACTACCTCTCGTAAGTACCTTGGTGGTACTGTCTACCAACCTACTACCTCTCGTAAGTACCTTGGTGGTACTGTCTACCAACCTACTACCTCTCGTAAGTACCTTGGTGGTACTGTCTACCAATCTGCTACCTCTCTCTCTCTCTCTCTTATATATCCAAATTCAATGGCGTACAAAAAAAAAACTGTGATCAGAACAAATATAAATGTTTTAAGTGAGGAAACTGCAATACACACTACTGAAAGTGCCTGATCAATCAGGTTGTGATGGTTATGTGAGCTTGCGGACAGCTAAGAGCAACAGGCTGCTTGATCAGGTAGTTAAACCCTGGGTTGAGGGATTGAACAACCCTGGAAACCAGTTACAGGTATATCTTCCTCTCCCTCCTGCTCCCAAGACTTCCTTGCTCTATATTTTTTCCATACACTCATCATGGCGGCTCACAGACGTAGAAACTGTCCACAGGGAATTAAAACTAAAAACCAGTGCCAGATCAACCAGGCTGTGATTACTATGCAGGCCTGCGAGCAGTAACATTAACAGTATACAATACCTGGTCTCAGGTCGACCTTCAAAAATACAACTACTGTCGAGAACAGTCACAGGTAGGTATATATGTGTGTGTATATACCTCCTCTCTTTCATGGTATATGTGTATATACCTCCTCTCTTTCATGGTATATGTGTATATACCTCCTCTACCAACACTAAACTATCGCTCCGTCTGCAAAAAAAAAAAAAAGATATATATGCAATGGAAGGAATATATGTATATCTCTTGGCGTGCATATTCTGAGAGATTAATTTATATTTTAGTGATGAAGTAGCCTTGACGGTGTCACCCGTGGACAAACCCACGACTGGAAGTAGGTCTGTAGGTCAGGCAAGTGAAGAATGTCCTGTATCAAGATCCCAAGATGTTGCCGAGGGACTGATTACCTCAGTCTCCTTCTGACCCTCATTATTCTTCGTATAGGACTGGTGAAGCCACTGTGTGGTGCAACGTTTCCATGATAAATATACGCAGGTCTTGCACATGTGTCTGATTTATCAGTACACATGTGTCTGATTTATCAGTACACATGTGTCTGATTTATCAGTACACATGTGTCTGATTTATCAGTACACATGTGTCTGATTTATCAGTACACATGTGTCTGATTTATCAGTACACATGTGTCTGATTTATCAGTACACATGTGTCTGATTTATCAGTACACATGTGTCTGATTTATCAGTACACATGTGTCTGATTTATCAGTACACATGTGTCTGATTTATCAGTACACATGTGTCTGATTTATCAGTACACATGTGTCTGATTTATCAGTACACATGTGTCTGATTTATCAGTACACATGCAGACTTCATGACCTGCGTGTTGTCCTTATGCCAGATATGCTGTACATACCTCAGCCTCTTTAAAACATTATATGTATGAACTCAAGATTAAGTCATAATGAACGACTATCAGTGTAAAAAGAGGTTAGACAAATACATGGGTGGGAGCTGGACCTGACTAGTTTGGGCCAGTAGGCCTGCTACAGTGCTCCTTCCTTGTTGGAAGGAGCACTGGCCTCAGACCATGGAGCTGGTCTGAGACCATGGAGCTAAACTCCATGGTCTCAGTGGAGTTCAAAAGTGCAGTATATGCTGCACTTTTATCAAGACTGATAGACTGAACACATCGACTCCAGGCTAAGGGACTGATTACCTCAAAATCCTTCCCTTATTCCACCTTTTTCTACACTGAACTGAAGAAGCCACTGTGTGGCGAAACGTTTCCAGAATAAAAATACCCAAATGTTGCAAAAGTGTCTCATTTATCAACAAAACAACATTATCAAAATCTTAAAAAACTTAAAGTACCACATTATAAAAATCTTCAAGAGATTTAAGTAATAACATCGGTAAACACAAGGACGCGGACACTGACACAACCCAGGGCGGCAGGGGTTGAGACTGGGCTGCCCTGGCCTCTCACAAATGCTGGGCCATGTCGCTGGACCAGGCACTGAAAAGTACTGCACGGCACTAAAAGGTACTGCAAAGCACTGAAAGGTACTGCACGGCACTGAAAGGTACAGCAAGACATTGGAAGGTGCTGCAAGGCACTGAAAGGTACTCCAAGAAACTGAAAGGCACTGGAAGGTACAGCAAGGCACTGGAGGGTACTGCAAGGCACTGGAAGGTACTGCAAGGCACTGGAGGGTACTGCAAGGCACTGGAAGGTACTGCAAGGCACTGGAAGGTACAGCAAGGCACTGGAAGGTACTGCAAGGCACTGGAAGGTACAGCAAGGCACTGGAAGGTACTGCAAGGCACTGGAAGGTACAGCAAGGCACTGGAAGGTACTGCAAGGCACTGGAAGGTACTGCAAGGCACTGGAAGGTACAGCAAGGCACTGGAAGGTACTGCAAGGCACTGGAAGGTACTGCAAGGCACTGGAAGGTACTGCAAGACGCTGGAAGGTACTGCAAGGCACTGGAAGGTACTGCAAGGCACTGGAAGGTACTGCAAGGCACTGGAAGGTACAGCAAGGCACTGGAAGGTACTGCAAGGCACTGGAAGGTACTGCAAGGTACTGGAAGGTACTGCAAGGCACTGGAAGGTACTGCAAGGCACTGGAAGGTACTGCAAGGCACTGGAAGGTACAGCAAGGCACTGGAAGGTACTGCAAGGCACTGGAAGGTACTGCAAGGCACTGGAAGGTACTGCAAGGCACTGGAAGGTACAGCAAGGCACTGGAAGGTACAGCAAGGCACTGGAAGGTACTGCAAGGCACTGGAAGGTACTGCAAGGCACTGGAAGGTACTGCAAGGCACTGGAAGGTACTGCAAGGCACTGGAAGGTACTGCAAGGCACTGGAAGGTACTGCAAGGCACTGGAAGGTACTGCAAGGCACTGGAAGGTACAGCAAGGCACTGGGAGGTACTGCAAGGCACTGGAAGGTACTGCAAGGCACTGGAAGGTACTGCAAGGCACTGGAAGGTACAGCAAGGCACTGGAAGGTACTGCAAGGCACTGGAAGGTACTGCAAGGCACTGGAAGGTACTACAAGGCACTGGAAGGTACTGCAAGGCACTGGAAGGTAATACAAGGCACTGGAAGGTACTACAAGGCACTGGAAGGTACTGCAAGACGCTGGAAGGTACAGCAAGGCACTGGAAGGTACTACAAGGCACTGGAAGGTACAGCAAGGCACTGGAAGGTACTGCAAGGCACTGGAAGGTACAGCAAGGCACTGGAAGGTACTACAAGGCACTGGAAGGTACTACAAGGCACTGGAAGGTACTACAAGGCACTAGAAGGTACTACAAGGCACTGGAAGGTACTGCAAGGCACTGAGATGAGAATTTCACTGTACATCATGAAGTGTTAAACCCGTGTGGGTCGTTCAGGGCAAGAAGTGGTGGAGGTTTGACTCCCTCTTGCATTCCTTCCCTCAATCCTGCATTCATTCCTTCTGTCCTGCATTCATTTCCTCTCGCATTCATTCCTCATCCCTGCATTCATTCCTCTCTCCTGACCCCTCAAGGGAGGTTCCTTGACGCTGGTGAGGGGCTCTTGATCTAGGGAATTGGATCTGTGCTCCAGTTCCCTGAATTGAGCCTGAATACCTTCCATCCCACCCCCAAATGCGCTGTACAATCCTACGGGTTTAGCGCTCCCCCATGATTATTATAATAATCCTCTCTCCTGCATTCATTCCCTCTCTCAAGTATTCATACCGTCTTGCATGTAGCGAGCACTAACAGCCTATCTGATCAAGCTGTCAACTATCCTCACGCTAACTTATAAACGCTTAAAGATTTAGCTGGCTGGAGGGTCCCTAGACCGCAGCTCGGACCGTCCGGAAAGGGACGGACGTGGACGCATTGGAGAACCGGTTTGTGAGTGGTTCGACCTGCTGGTCCGATAATCTGGCTCGTTCCGCTGGTTTGATAATTTGGTTCGCTCTGCTGATCCATTTGGTTCGCAATGCTGGTCCATTTTTACCAGTACAATGACGACACGAGAGGTTAATTACCGGTATGTGGGTGGCCGCAGACAAGCTGGTGATGGATTGGATGACGGTTGTCTCGAGTCAGGCCCTATATACTACCAACAGTCTTTAGGAAGGGAATCTTCAAGCTGGGAGTCTTTTAGGGTGAGAGGTCTTTAATCTGAAAGTTTTTAGGCACAGTCTTTAAACTTGGTCTTTAAAATTAAGCTCCGAGTCCCTAACGGAGTCTTTAAGCTGAGAGTCTTGGAGGAGGGAGTCTTTAACCATAGGACTATACGGGTGTTGAAACACACAGTCTGTAGAGTGATGTAGGGGAGGCAGGATCCATACATAGCTTTAAGAAGAGTACGATAAAGCTCATGGAAAAGGGAGTGGACCTAGTAGCGACCAGCGAAGAGGCGGGACCAGGAGCTGTGACACGACCCCTGCAACCACAAATAGGTAAGTACACACACACACACACACACACACACCACTAGTTGTACCACTACACACACACACCACTAGTTGTACCATTACACACACACACCTTATAATAATAATTGTAATTTATTTCCCAGTAAGATACAGTGGATACAAGTTGTTTTTTTTTACATAGAAACACCGACATTTACACAAGCCTGTCTACTATTATCTATTCGTTGAGGCCTGCATTTACAGTGTGCTTTGTTATGGAGAGAATTACTTTCCGTTATTACTTATTGTGTTACTTTGCACTTCTAATGTGTATGTGTGAATGTTAGATATATTTTTGGTGTCTTGAGGATTTGACTTGGACCTTGTAATGCTTAAGAGTTAAGTGATTTGACTATCTCCTTACATAGGCTCCAAAACCTAGTGGTTCTTAGTCAAGGACCGACAAGGTTATTCACCTGATGAAAGTATTCCATTTCAGAATGGGACTGTCTCTACTAGCAGTTAGGAAAAAGCTGATTTTTTTGCTGAACACTTTGCTGCAAACGTGTGTTTCCTCATCCTGAAAGGGAACCTCCTTGCTGGCCGCAAGAACTGCCAAAGTTGTCGGTGGTGACAATAAGGCAGGATAAAGTGAATCTTCTTTATTCCCTGAACCAAGTAAAGGCTGTGAGCCCAGATAAGGTGAACCCAAGATTGCTGAGTAGATGCGCAGACCAGCTAGCATCACCTCTAATTCACATCTATCAGCATTGCCTAGCACAGCGTAAATGGTTGTCTCTGTGGAGTGAGGCAAATGTAGTCCCTGTTTACAAAAAGAAGAGCAGAGCTAATATCAGCAACTACAGACCAGTGTAATTTCTGCCAATCACTGGCAAGATTTTTGAGACAATAATCTCACTTCAGATGACAGAATTTTTCGACTACCACTCGCTTCTCTATGACCGTCAATATGGCTTCAGAAAAGGTTACTCTGCTGCTGATCCGTTGTCAAAGCTCTCCACTATGTGGCACCAGTCACTGGATAAATCCAAGATATCAATGTTGTAGAAATTGACATTCCTGACGCTTTCAACCAAGTATGGCATCAGAGACTTGGCAAAATTGCAAGTACTAGGAGTCGCCGGCTCTACCCTATGCCTTCTACCCTAAGCCTTTAAGGTACAATAGATCTTTAAACGTAGTTCTTAATGGGACAGCATCAACATAATACTCTATTGGTGCCATTGTTCCACAAGGAAGTGTATTTGGGTCATTGTTATGGAATGTGTACTTCACTGACTCTCTTCAACTCATCAAAGAATCTCATGCACATGCAGACGACTGTATTCTGACATTTACTTATCGAAGAGAGGAAACGCCAGCTGCTCTCAGTTACATCAATCACCAGCTTACAGATATATCAACCTAGGGAAAACGATGGCAGGTTACATTTGCTCCTCAGAAAACACAAATGATGATGGTCTCTAGGTACCATGATGGTAATGCTGGGGCAATGGCAAGAATAAATGGGAGAGTGTTGGAACCTGGGGATGAAGACTATATCCTTGTGGTGAAACTTGACTCCAAACAGACTGTGAAGAACTACATAGTAAATCTCGTAAACAAAGCGGCCAGGAAGCTTACAACACTTAGACATATCTCACTTCTGCTTGACACTAGAAGCTGCAAGACTGAACGAGGCTCAAGTGCATTCACATCTTGAGTGCTTCATTTTCTTGGATTCCCTCAACTACTTTTTAGACATAATGGAGAATAGAACAAGACGATTCATCTCTCGCCTGGGCCCAGCCTCGACAGATCTGTCATTTCAGCAGAGCCTTCAACACATGAGATATGGGTGGCCTTGCTGTTGTATACAAGGCGAATGTTGTTAAGGTACCACACTTGACTCCACTTCGCAGACAGCAAGAAGACAGATTTATACAACAAGACGGGCAGTAAACAGCAACTGCACTCTGGCTGTACCCTTCTCAAGAACATCACTTCATCTGAGAGCATTCATTCCTAGAATGACTCGAGTCTGAAACATGTTCGCACAGCATAATGTCATCGATGATATGAAGTCAGTTGACCAAATGAAATCGCTGGCCCAAAGACGGCTCCAACTTCATCCTGTTTCCTCTCTGTATGTCTCTTAACAACAAAAAGGCTTTAAAATAAGCGGAGTTAGGTAACAGCTCTTAGATTGTAAATAAAGGCAAGAACCCTTAGCCCAACCCCATAAAATCATTGCGTAGTGAAAGAGAGAGAGAGAGAGAGAGAGAGAGAGAGAGAGAGAGAGAGAGAGAGAGAGAGAGAGAGTGTTCCTTCACTGAGCAGTGTAAGAGACCAAGAGTGTGTTCAGCCAGCCGTAAAGATTCACTACACTAACACTCTGGTGTTCCACTCTACCAAACCTCTTTGTGTTTCATATATACTGTGCCAGTTAGTGTTGCTGCTGGTGACTGTACCAGCTGTGACTGACAGACTGACTGTGTTAAGTTAAACCCAGTCCTCCCATCCACTTGTTTTAAGGTGATTTATGGCATACATATTTGTGCCTGCGTGTTGTCTTGAGATTTCGTTGTCAGTAAAAATTTGTGTGTGCGCATGCGTGGTATGGTCTGGTTGTTAAGTTGGGCTTCGGGGACGATGTAATATGTGTGTGTGTGGGTACTCACCTACATATGCGGTTGCAGGAGTCGAGTCATAGCTCCTGGCCCCGCCTCTTCGCTAGTCGCTACTTGGTCCACTCTCTCCCTGCTCCAAGAGCCTTATCATGTGTGTGTGTGTGTGTCTAAGTTAAGGGGAAATGTGTTTCTGTTCTTGGTCCCGCCTCTTAACTCACGATAAACTAATCTGAAATAGCCTAGTTAGACCCATTCTTGAATCCCAGTATGGAGTCCACCTCAGCCATGACGTTCTTCAGCACATTCCACTTAGTATTCAATTTTAAGTTGATGTAGTGTTTTGTAATATCCCCGCAGCTCATTTGCTTCTCTAATTTCCGTCGATACATACCTGGTAAATAAGCCAGCCAAGTCTATCTTGTCTATTCTTCTCATGCCCTGGAAAAAGAGTCTACCAGTCTTCTGTATTATTTCTCTCGCTGTCCTAAAATTGATAAAGCCACTGGATAGCGAAACGTCTACAAATAAAGATACCCAGATGTTGCACATGTGTCTAATTCTTCATTCCAGGAGACTGGTAAGACAATATATGCCCTGTATACCTACATACTGGTTGTCTTATACAGCTCTGTATGGCAAGGTTCCCAACTATTCTACATCGAATGATCTCCAGTACCCTGGCCAGTACGCAGGTCAGCCAGCCTGGGCAGTAGGAGAGTGCTTTCTGTATCCTTTCTGGTACATAGGATTCAAATTTGCTGCTTTGCATGTGTTTGTCAGCTGCCTTGTTTTCAGCGGCTTTTTGGTTTTATATCCTTGCTAAAGGGTGTGAGGGTTTGTCAACTTGGTGCAGAGGACATCTTTCGCAACTTCATCTCTTAACTATGTTGAAAATAGAATAAAATACCGACAAGTTGACGAGTAAGACACATGTACAACAGTTGGGTATCTTTATTGTTGAAACATTTCGCCTACACAGTAGGCTTCTTCAGTCAAATACAGAGGTAGCAGGTGTAGTAGTGAAACAAAGTTGATGCAATCAGTCTATCAACTTATCAAATACTATTTCTCCAAGGTTGTTGGATTGATTACATCATCTTCATTTCACTACTACACCCGTTGCCTCTATATTTGATTGAAGAAGCCTACTGTGTAGGAGAAACTTTTCAACAATAAAGATACCCAACTACTGCACATGCGGCTTAATCATCAGCTTTACTACTAGTTCAGTATGAGAAAGGTTGGATTCCAGAGGGACTTGCCTAGCATGGGCCAGTGGGCTTGCTGTTGTGCTTCACAAGTCTTGACTTCTTGCTTCTACTAGTGAATCCCGTTCCTGCAACGTCCTCGAGATTTTCCACCACACCTTCGACAGTACTGTTCCAGACCATGGAGCTGAACTTTTCTTCAGGCTGAGGGACTGACCACCTCAAACTATTTCTCCAAAGTTGATGGACGGATTGCATCATCTTTACCTCGTCATACTCCTGCTGCCTACAATACATTCTCCTCTGTATATGACTGAAGAAGTCTACCGTGTAAGTGAAACGTTTAAATATACCTAAGTGTTGCACATGTGTCGTAATCATGAAGGTGACAGCCTGTCTGGCTCTACGGCTCTCCTTGTATCTACATTCCCTAGCTCTCTCATTTCATTCCTCGTTGAAACTGCTGCTAATCTTTGCTTCTCTTGCCTATCTTCACCTCTTGGTATCTCTCACTATTTCATCTGTAAAAAAAAAAAAGCTACTGGGAAAAAAAACAACTCTGAATCTTGAAGACTACGATGATCTTCACCAACTCCTCGTGTTTTGTATATGGTTCTACAACCTTCACTTTATGTCCATGTATTGATAAAGTCACTGGATGGTGAAACGTCTACAAATAAAGACACCCAGATGTTGCACATGTGTCTAATTCTTCATCTTGTCGGGGGTCAACGCCCCCACGACCCGGTCCGTGGCCAGGCCTCGTGGTGGATCAGGGCCTGATCTACCAGGCTGTTCCTGCTGGTTATTTGTACAAACTTGCACTTGAGTTAACAGGGTTATCAAAGCTTATTCCTTGGGTAATATTGATAATGGGTTTGGCAAATATTTTTTAGTAGGTCTGGGTTTGACAAGGACCTCCAAAGGATGGGTCACTAGGCCTGCTGCAGTGTTCCTCCTTTCTTATGTTCTTACGCTCGTTTACGTTCAGTAACTGAAAAAGTGACTTTGAAATAAGAGTGTCAGTCTGTGGATCACTATCCACTACTGAACGCGGAGATGCCTTCACGATGTATCTGAATTTTATGGCCGAAAAGAAATTGGAGTGAGCGAAATTATCTGGCGTGTATACTGATGGTGCACCATCCATAATGGTGGTTCGTTCTGGGTTGCAAGCATTAGTGAAGCAGCTCGCTTCTAGTGCCACGCTCACCGCACTTCGCTTCATCCGTATAACCATGAAGATACTCCCTCCCTCACCCCTGATCACATCACACTCTCCCTCACCCCTGATCACATCACACTCTCCCTCACCCCCTCATCTCATCACTCTTCCTCACCTTTCATCTCATCAACATGCTGTCTGACTCCAGTAATAATTTTAACCCTCTCTCAGACAATGCCACAAACTCCAGTATTTTCGATGCACTGTGTGTTGAGATTGGAACCCAATTTAGTACCCAGAGGTTCGCTAGTAATCAAGGAAGTCTCATATCTCTTGTTGCTACTGAAAGAAGACATTGTGAAGTTCCTGGAAAGTGGAACGAGCCGCCAAAGAATACAAATGCCATTTGAGAATAGCTAAGAATACATTTATTCTGAAACTGGACAATCTAGCGGATTTGTTCTGGCTGACATCAAATAGGTAAGCTATCCACTACGAGGGCATATGTAGAGTATTCTCAAAGCTCAGGATGAGGTGGGAGAATGCTCTCAGAGCTCAAGACAAGGTTGTAAAGTATTCTCGAGCTCAAGACAAGGTTGTAAAGTATTCTGGAGCTCAAGACAAGGTTGTAAAGTATTCTCGAGCTCAAGACAAGGTTGTAGAGTATTCTGGAGCTCAAGACAAGGTTGTAAAGTATTCTCGAGCTCAAGACAGGGTTGTAGAGTATTCTGGAGCTCAAGACAAGGTTGAAGAATATTCTCAGAGCTTAAGACAACGCTGCCAGCTTCCCTCAGAAGCTCCAGCTTTATCAAAGATCTTAAAACTGAGGTGACAAAGGATCAGTGTGCATTTACTGACACCCTGATGGTTGTGAATTTTAACCTTCACATCAGTGACTGCCCTTTCAGGGTCTGTGTTCAGCAAATTCCACAACTCACCACCATCCACATCCACCATTAACTACCACCATTATTACCACCACCTACCAGCACAACTAACATTCACTACGACCACCAGTAAACAAATATATTGACACTGATCACCAATAGCATTAACCACCAATAACATTAATCGCCACCATCACCAATAACATTAATCACCACCATCACCAATAACATTAACCACCACCATCACCAATAACAGTAACCACCACCACCACCACCCACACTACCACCATCACCACCCACACGTCTTCTCCCTCACACCTGCACCACAATAACAACACTTAACATATTGTGGCTAATCTCACTACCCTTGTCTCCTACACACATGCTTGAGTCTAGCAGTGTCTCTGCTAGTGAGGTAGTAAGATCACTGGTGGGGAAGTAAGATCACTGGTGGGGCAGTGAGATCACTGGTGTGACAGTAAGATCACTGGTGGGGAAGTAAGATCACTGGTGGGGCAGTGAGATCACTGGTGTGACAGTAAGATCACTGGTGGGGCAGTAAGATCACTGGTGGGGAAGTAAGATCACTGGTGGGGCAGTGAGATCACTGGTGTGACAGTAAGATCACTGGTGGGGCAGTAAGATCACTGGTGTGACAGTAAGATCACTGGTGGGGCAGTGAGATCACCGGTGACAGTAAGATCACTGGTGGGGCAGTGAGATCACCGGTGACAGTAAGATCACTGGTGGGGCAGTAAGATCACTGGTGTGACAGTAAGATCACTGGTGGGGCAGTAAGATCACTGGTGTGACAGTAAGATCACTGGTGGGGCAGTAAGATCACTGGTGTGACAGTAAGATCACTGGTGGGGCAGTAAGATCACTAGTGTGACAGTAAGATCACTGGTGGGGCAGTAAGATCACTGGTGTGACAGTAAGATCACTGGTGGGGCAGTGAGATCACTGGTGTGACAGTAAGATCACTGGTGGGGTAGTAAGATCACTGATATGACAGTAAGATCACTGGTGGGGCAGTAAGATCACTGGTGGGGCAGTAAGATCACTGGTGGGACAGTAAGATCACTGGTGTGACAGTAAGATCACTGGTTGGACAGTAAGATCACTGGTATGGCAGTAAGATCACTGGTGTGACAGTAAGATCACTGGTGTGACAGTAAATAACTGGTATGGCAGTAAGATCACTGGTGGAGCAGTAAGATCACTGGTATGGCAGTAAGGTCATTATTGCATGCGACGGAACTAATCAAGAAAAGGAACAAGATATTGCGGGATTAAATTAGCAAGGAAATCCAAGACCACTGCAAACCGTTTCTTACATATTTCAATCTTTCACAAATTGAGGGACTGGCCACCTCAAATACTATTTCCCCGAGGATGATGGATTGATTACATCTTCATTTCACTACTACACTGCTGCCTCTGAATTTGACTGAAGAAGCCTACTGTGTAGGCGAAACGCTTCAACAATAAAGATACCCAACTGTTGCAGACCCAACGCGTTAGCCCAGTGGCTAATGCGTTGGTCTGAAGTTTTACGACTCACTAGCCGCGAGTTCAATCCCCATCCGGTAAATTCATTCTTCGGTCTTCCCAATTAACTCTTTTTTTTTCCTCGTAGCTTGTGATTCTTGCTTTGTTAAGGGGCTCGTCAATTCCCATCTCTTGTCCGTAATTACTGTCGCATTTGATTTATCTGCTTTCGTAAGGTGAAGTCTAGGATCTTTCCTTAATTCCTGATATAACTTAACATATCTCTGAGGACAACTGTGTTGCAGAGGTCTGAGCGAAAGTACTCGAGAGTCTTGTCCCAAATCTGCACTAGACTGGGAGTAGAATAACTCTGGGAACTCATCCAAGGTATATCAAAGGTAAAGATATATATCATGTCACTCCTGGTTTCTCTCTCGTCTAGTGTGGTCAGGTTTAGTGCCTCTTAACTCTACTCCTCAGCTCTGGGATTAGTCTAACTGCAAATCTTTGTACTTTTTTTTATCTTCTTTACATGCTTTATCAGATGTGGGTTCCATATTGGCGCTGCATACTCCAAGATGGGCCTGACAAGCCACCCTAACAAGGAGGCATTCACGACCCTATACACGGCATATGTCAGGTCTATTTTGGAGTACGCAGCGCCAGTATGGAACCCACATCTGATAAAGTGTGTGTGTGTGTGTGTGTGTGTGTGTGTGTGTGTGTGTGTGTGTGTGTGTGTGTGTGTGTGTGTGTGTGTGTGTGTGTGTGTGTGTGTATATATATGTATGTGTGTATGCACACGTATATGTTGTTGTGGTCGCCTATATGTAATTGCAGGGGTCGAGTCTCGGCTCCGCTAGCTGCTACTGGTTTTTCTCCTGGCTGCATCAGCCATAATATTGCATATTCTTCAAGCTGTGTATGGATCCTGCCTCTATCACCTCACTGCCCAGGTGGTTCCACTTCTTGACCACTCCCACTCGAAGAAATATTTCTTAACATCCCCGTGAATCTTTTTTTTTTTTTTTAAGTTCCAGCATTGACCTCGAGTTCCTGTTCCTTATCCACCTAATCAATATTCTGTACGTCATTACCATGTCTCCCTTGGATCTTCTGTCCTATAATGACGTCAAATTTAACTCCTTTGGTAATGGCTCTTAGTTCTGGGACTATTTTCATTACAAATTTTCTTATTTCTTTCAGCTTCTTGACATGCTTGACCAGGTGTGGTCAAGCATGTCATACTGGTGCTGCATACTCTAAGATGGGCTTGACATACGTCAGTTATAGTGTCATGAATGACTGTTAAAGTTCTTGAAAACTAATTTTAGTCTTGACAAGACGTGCATTTGCTGAGGAGAGTATTCGGTTGATGTGCCTCAGGCGATATGCTCGGTATTATGCTCACCCTCGAGGTCCTTCTCTCAGTGAGGTGAGGAGCCTCTATCACCTAGCCTGTACTCTTTGCCTTTCCCTGATTTTCATAACTTTGCCTTGGCTGGAACAAGAGGAAATTGGACAAGTATCTTCACCAGGTGCCAGATCAACCAGGCTGTGATGGATATGTGGGACAGCAGGCCTCCAGCAACAACAGCCTGGTTGACCATGCAAGCACCAGACGAGCCTGGCCCATGGCCGGACTCCGAGAGTAGTGAAGCTCTCGAAACTCTTCAAAGGTATATCAAAGGTAATGGTAAAAGTAGCTAGGGTTAACTTCTAATAGCCACTTGTCAGACTAATCCTACAGCTTGTCCAGATTCACTTGTATTCTTCCCTGGTCCTCCTTGTTTGGATTTTCCTAATTAGTTTCACGTCCCTTGCAAACAAGGATACCTCTGACTACTTCATCCATCATAATGTTAAGGTACACAAGAAATAGTACCGGTCCCAGTGCTGACTCTTGTGGAACCCCACTTGTCACACTTGCCCATTCTGATGCCTCTTCCCAGTCAACCAATCATTGTTTCTTTCCTGTTGTTCCTGCATTTTCCTCTAGCTCCTGTTCCAATCTCATGTAAGCTACTGTGTCCACAGCCTCCATGCAGTTCACCCATCTGTCTCTGTCTCTGTCTCTCTGTCTCTGTCTCTGTCTCTGTCTCTGTCTCTGTCTCTGTCTCTGTCTGTCTCTCTCTCTCTCTCTCTCTCTCTCTCTCTCTCTCTCTCTCTCTCTCTCTCTCTCTCTCTCTCTCTCTCTCTCATTTCTGTTACCTCTAGTAGATGTGTGAGGCAACATTTAACATTTCTAAAACCGCGTTGGTTGTTGTTTATTAACCTCCTCCTTTTCTGGTAGTACACCTCTCTTCTCGTGTGTGTGGGGGAGGGGGGTGCAGGAGTCGAGTGTGTGTGGGGGAGGGGGGTGCAGGAGTCGAGTGTGTGTGTGGGGGAGGGGGTGCAGGAGTCGAGTGTGTGTGTGGGGGAGGGGGTGCAGGAGTCGAATGTGTGTGGGGGAGGGGGGTGCAGGAGTCGAGTGTGTGTGGGGGAGGGGGGTGCAGGAGTCGAGTGTCTGTGGAGGAGGGGGGTGCAGGGGTCGAGTGTGTGTGGGGGAGGGGGGTGCAGGAGTCGAGTGTCTGTGGAGGAGGGGGGTGCAGGGGTCGAGTGTGGCTGGAAAGAGAAGTGGTGTGTAGTAGAGATAAGACGATATTCATTTGTTGGGAGTGGAGAAGATAGTGACTTATTAGGTGCATAGTGGGATGTTGGTGTGGTGGTGAGGATGTTGGCTACTAACCTCCCCACTCTCCTGGAGGCAGCTAACCTCCCCACTCTCCTGGAGGCAGCTAACCTCCCCACTCTCCTGGAGGCAGCTAACCTCCCCACTCTCCTGGAGGCAGCTAACCTCCCCACTCTCCCGGAGGCAGCTAACCTCCCCACTCTCCCGGAGGTAGCTAACCTCTCCACTCTCCTGAGAACCAATAACCTCCCCACTGGTGCCACAACCAATACTCCTCTTCCCTCACCACTTCCCCAGAGGCAAGAGAGCTTCCCCTGTGTACGCTCACACAGTGGGATGAGTGTTTTACTGGTGAGCAGGAGGAGAGGGGGTGCTGCCCCCTCCCCTCCCCTACACCGTAATACACTCCCCACCCCCACAACCTACTGTACATGAGCACATCTGGCAGTTTTAATCTCAAAGCAGTCGAAAAATCATCTCATAAAGGAAATGACCCGGGTTTAGTCCCGGGTGGGGTGAAACATGGGTGAATCCTGCACTTGTTCCCCTTACACAATTAATAATAATAATAATTATAATAATAATAATCTTTATTTTTACCAAGTACATTATACAACTTATACAGACCATAGCTGACATCAATAACATACTGCTATATAGAAAGCTCCTTGTTATGCAGAGCATTTCGGGCCAATTAGGTTAATTTTGTCCCCAGGATGCCATCCACACGAGTCGACTAGCATCCAGGTACCTGCTTACTTGTAGATCAACACTGACAACAGGTGTAAGGAAGCACGCCCAATGTTTTCACCAGTGCCGGGGACTGAACCCCGGGTATTCAGTGAGGAGAGTGAGCTGCCAACTGAGCTGTGCTCTTGGTGTTCCGCCTACAATCTGGTAATCACAAAATTTCTTCAAACATACAATGGTTGAAGCACTTACTACATCCTCTTGTTATTTATTCCATCGTTGTGTTCTTCGTGACAAGTATTTGATGATGCACCGAGAAAGGCACCTGATAGACTCGGCAGACGGTGCAACATCCCCTCAATGAAAAGCAAGGGTTGCCGTGAGTACACTGAGAGAGAACACAGTAAGTGTCAGAGGCCCAAGGCTGTCCAATAACCTAACATCATAAATAAGGGGAATTACCAATAGACTCCTGGCCGCCTTCAAGAGGGAACTGGACAAACGCCTAAAGTCATTTCTTGACCAGCCGGGTTGTGGTTCGTACGTCAGTTTAAGTGCGGCCAGCAGTAACAGCCTGGCTAATCAGGCCCTGATCCACCACGAGGCCTGGTCATGGACCGGGCAGCAGGGGCGTTAATCCCTGAAACATCCTCCATGTATACTCCAGGTACACAAACATCCTTCGATGAGTTACCTTTCATGAGTTTCCAGTTCTACTCGCGGAGCCCGACCCTGGGCCAGGTTTATTTGGTGCATGCCTGGACAACCAGGCCGTTGCTGCTGGAGGCCTGCTGCCCCACTTACCCATTACAGCCTGGTTAATCTGGCACCTGGTGAAAATATTTATCCACTTTCCTCTTGAAGACTTCTACACTTGTTCTAGCAGTATTTGTGATCTTCTGGTAAGATGGTGAATAATCTGGGGCACAGATGTTGATACAGTGTTCCCTTGCTGTGCTCACTGCATCCCTGCTTTTCACTGGGGTTATTTTCCACTTCCTCCCATATATCTCACTTCAGTATGTTGTCATGGCAGTGTAAATATTTGGGACAAGGCCCGCAAGTACTTTCCAGGTATATATTATCAAATACCTCTCTTCAGAACTAAAATTGACGATAGAGATACTACTTGTTCCGACTCAGCAAGAGTGCGTGTGTGTAAGTCGTGTCACACTACACACTGTAATTACCCTCTTTATACCAAATTTTACAAGGTCAGAGCAAGACTATATTTACTTTTTCAAATTCAAATTCAAAGTTTATTCTCTATAAGGATTACAATGCTGAGTTTACAGAATTTGGTTATTGTGTGGTTTACATGAAGTAAAATAATAATTACAGAGTGTACCACTAGAACACCTAGCATGGCTAGGCATTTCAGGCAGACTTAGTTTAATTCTTAATTTTAAAATATTACAAATTATGAGGTAAGTTGGTATTATGGCTAAGTGACTAAATACTAGTTTGTGAGTTTAGCAATGTGAATGCTTTTGTTTTGGCACAGTACATAGTTTCAGTATTGGAGTATCACAGGATTCATTATTTTAAGATTGAGATTAATATTTCTGTTTATGGTCAAATGGGTGAGTGAGTGTAAGTGTGAACCACCAGGTGGTATTCGTGTAGTTAGTTGACGGGGTGTATCAGGGAGATAAGATGTTTTCTAATGGTAGTTTTGAAGGTGATGAATGTGTCTGCAGTTCTAGAGTTCTCAGGTAGGGTGTTCCAGATTTTAGGGCCTTTGACATACATTGAATTTTTGTAAAGGTTTAGTCGGACACGGGGAATGTCGTAGAGATGTTTGTGTCTGGTGTTATGCCTGTGGGTTCTGTCACAACTATCAAGAAAGCGTTTTAGGTCAAGGTTGATATTAGAGTTTAAGGCCCTGTTGATGTAGATTGCACAGTAGTAAGTGTGGATGTACTGAACAGGGAGTAAGTTTAGATCTATGAAGAGTGGGGGGGGTGTTGCCAGGGATGGGATTTAGTGATTATTCTTACTGCATCTTTTTGTTGGGTTATTATTGGCTTTAGGTGTGTTGCTGCAGTTGATCCCCAAGCACAAATAGCATAGGTGAGGTATGGATAAATAAGTGAGTGGTATAGTGTGAGAAGGGCATTTTGCGGCACGTAGTATCGTATCTTGGAGAGGATCCCAACCGTTTTGGATACTTTTTTGGTTATATGTTGGATATGGGTGCTGAAATTCAGGTTGTTGTCAAGGTATAGGTCTAGGAATTTGCCCTCATTATGTCTGGTAATTAGAGTGTTGTCAATCTTAATGTTAATTTGTGCATCCCCTGCTCTGCTACCAAACATAATATAGTAGGTTTTGTCAGTGTTAAGCGTAAGTTTATTGGCTGTCATCCAAGTCGATATTTTGATCAGCTCCTCGTTAACAATGGTGTTGAGGGTGGCAAGATTAGGGTGAGAGATGACATAAGTCGTGTCGTCAGCAAAGAGAATGGGTTTCAGGTGTTGGGATACGTTTGGAAGATCATTGATGTATATGAGGAAGAGCAGGGGACCAAGGACACTTCCCTGCGGAACTCCAGTATCAAGTGGCCGTGTTGTTGATGCTGTGTCTTTAATGGTGACATACTGATACCTATTAGTAAGGTAAGATTTGAAATAAGCAAGCGCATGGCCTCTTATACCGTAATGGTCAAGTTTGTGGAGTAGGATGTCGTGGTCTACTGTGTCAAAATTTTTTCTTAGGTCAATAAAAATTCCTAGTGGATATTCCTTATTTTCCAATGCTGTGTAAAGCAGATCTAGCATTTTTATGATTGCATCATTAGTGCTTTTATTTTTCCTGAATCCAAATTGGCAGGGGTTGAGTATGTTTTGTGCCGTTATAAATGAATACAGTCTCCTGTGCACGAGTTTCTCAAAGATTTTGGATAGCAATGGTAAGTTAGATATTGTTTAAGTCTGTAGGGTCACCACCTTCATGTATTGGTGTAACCCTTGCCATCTTGAGTAGTTTCGGGAAGGTGTTAGTTTCTAGTGACTTGTTAAAAAGTAATGAAATAGCATGCAAAAGGACATGGGCCGCTCGCTTGTACAGTAATGGTGGGACATGAGACAGATTCCCTGAGTTATTTTTAAGTGACTTTATAATCTCGGTGACTTCCGTGGGCTCAGTTGGTGCAAGATAGAAGGAATTTGGGAAATTCACATCTAGGTAGTCCCCGGCATGGGCATTGGTATGTGGGATTTTATTGGCGAGATTAGATCCTATGGTTGAGAAGAAGTCGTTTATCTTGTTAGCTGTGTCAGTGGGATGTAGTGGTGTTTCATAGGTTTAGTTAGGACAATATTCTTGTTTTTTTCAGTTTGTGGGTCCCTAGAATCTGAGAGAGTTTTCCAGGTCTTTTTTATATCTCCTCTAGTGTCTGTGAATCTACTGGAGTACTATAGTTGTTTGGCTTTCCTTATTACTTTGGTGAGAACTGATGAATAGTGTTTAAGAATATCTTTGTGTATTAAGCCCTGTCTATATTGCTTTTCATATTGGTGTTTCTTGTCAATGGATTTCAGAATGGTGCTGGTTAGCCATGGGCAACCAAGCCGTTTGTTTGTGATCTGTTTCGTTTTTATAGGACAATGTTTGTTGTATAGTCTAAAGTACCACACACACCAGGATGGTTGTCCTATCGCCTCCCACCACTATTATTAGGAACACAAGTACCTACAACCGAAAAGATATCCTGTGGCTCAGTTGGCAGCGCTCTCAGCTCACACACCGAGGATGCGTGGTTCGATCCTCGGCATGGGTGGAAGCGCTGAACATTTTCCCTCACACGTGCTGCCCCTATTCACCTACCACGGGGTGGGAGTATACCTTAGATAGGCCTAAGCTAATGAGCTGAAGTAGGATAACAGTTCTTAGCTTGCAAAGCTGTGTAAAAAAATAAAGCTGGAGCTCCTCGATGACAATATATGAGAAAATTACACCCACGGATACAAAAATGTATCAAACAGCTCCTCGTTGATGCCCTCCGTATCCCCAGTCTGAGCATATCTACCTACCTATACCTGGAGGGGGTTTCGGGGGTCAACGCCCCCGCGGCCGGGTCCGTGACCAGGCCTCGTGGTAGATCAAGGCCCGATCAACCAGTCTGTTACTGTTGGTTGAATGTGAACCGACGTATGAACCACAGCTCAGCTGGCCAGGTACTGACTTTAGGTGCCTGTCCAGCTCCCTCTCGAAGACAGCCAGGGGTCTATTAGTAATCCTCCTAATGCATGCTGGGAGGCAGTTGAATAGTCTTGGGCCCCTGACACTTACCGTGTTGTCTCTAATGGTACTCGTGGCGTCCCTGCTTTTCACTGGAGGATGCTGCATCTCCTGCCGAGTCTTTTGCTTTCGTAGGGAGTGATTTCCTTGTGCAGATTTGGGGCTAGTCCCTCTAGGATTTTTCCAAGTGTATACAATGATGTATCTTTCTCGCCTGCGTTCCAGGGAATAAGAATCAAAGGACTTCAACCGTTCCCAGTAATTTAGATGCTTTATTGTACTTATACCTGCCGTGAAAGTTCTCTGTATATTCTCCAGGTCTGCATGGTAAGAAACTTTGTCAGCTTATTTGTCCCAATCCCGGACCATCCAACATGTACAACTTACCTAAACCTCACAACCCCAACATTCGCAGGAAATCAATATTATGTTGCACTCACAGCGTATCACACAGTTTGATAGGCACCCCTCACACAGTTTGACAGGATTACCTCACACAGTCTGACAGACACCCTTACACAGTTTGACAGACACCTTCGCCAGTCACATGTTCAAATTACTAAGGCACTAAGCAGTGCACACCTCCCACACTCAGAAAATACTCACCGGTGTCAAAAACATCAACAAGAACAAGAAATTTGCCAACCTTAACCTCACACTGCTATTAATCAAGATCCTATAAGACGAGGCCCTTGATCTGCTATAAGGAATTAACTAGATAACTGAATCTCTCCTATCTTGCCAAGCTTGTGCATGTATATAGTAGTATGTCATCGATGTCAGCTAGGCGTGACATCTACTTACAGAAATAAATATTATTATTATTGAGATGTGGTTATAGCGATAACAGTAGCTCTTGAGATTAGTGATGTTTGCTGCCGCCCGTAGCTTGTGTTGACGTGGGTAATCTGACGTGAGATTATCACCCAGAGACCTCATAAACACTCGTAAACCTGGTTAAATAAGGCACAAATGCAGTATAGTGCGATCCTTTATTTGACTACGTTTCGAACATACAAAGGACTTCATTAAGTCACGTTGAAAATGGTATAAAATACCGACAAGTTGATGATAAAACACACGTGCAAGTTAGGTATCTTTATTGGTGAATTGTTTTGCCTACACAGTAGGTTTCTTCAGTCAAATGCAGAGGGAACAGGTGTAGTACTGAAATAAAGATTATGTAATCAGTCCAGCAACTCTGGAGAAAAAGTATTTGAGTTAGTCAATCCCTCAACCTGCAGAAGAGTTCTCCAGGTTGAAGGACTGATTACATCATCTTTATTACACTACTACAGTTGCTCCCTCTGTATTTGACTGAAGAAGCCTACTGTGTAGGCGAAAAGTTTCAACAATAAAGATACCCAACTGCTGCACATGTGTCTTAATCATCAACTTGTCGGTATTTTATACCATTGTCAACAGAACATCTCAGTAAATATCCACCGAGAAGTATTTCACTGTATATTCACTGAGAGGTGCGTATATCTCAGTGAACATTCACCGAGGAGTATCTTAGTGTATATTCCCTGATAAGTATGCATATCTCAGCGTATACACACGGAGGTGTGTTTGTATATAAACCTGTATGATTTACACAAGGGTATCTTGGTACAGACTTGAAATCAACTTCGACAACCTCTACTAGTGAGAATGGCTGGATTTGAGAGGGACCTGACCTCTCAACGTCTACATTCTTACCTCTACTAGTGACCTACGTCTCACCTCCTGGCGCTATATAAGGCTCCATCCTGTCACTTCAACTCCATATTGTTTCAGACTATGAGACAACACTCTTCTCCAGACTGAGGGACTGACCACCTCAAAACTTCAAGGGTGATGGACTGATTACATCGTCTTCAAGTCTCTTCTGCTTCTATCAACTTTTCTGTACTCGACTGAAGAAGCCTACTGTGTAGGCGAAACGTTTCGAAATAAAGATACCTAACTGTTGCATGTGTGTCTTACCTAACAACATTCACCGAGGAGTATCTTAGTGTATATTCCCTGATAAGTATGCATATCTCAGCGTATACACACGGAGGTGTGTTTGTATATAAACCTGTATGATTTACACAACGCTTAGGGAATGGGAGGCAATCAAGTATGATTCAACAGATATGACACACAATGGGGGGTTATGACATTTAATTATAAAGATCTCCAGGCTGAGGCACTGACCACTTCAAGTATTTTTATTTTCCATGGTTGATGGACTGATTACATTATCTTCATTTCACTACTTTACCCGCTACCTCTGTATTTGACTGAAGAAGCCTATTGTGTAGGTGAAACTTCTCAAAAATAAAGATTTCCAACTGTTGCACATGTGTCTTAATCATCAACTCGACGGTATTTTATACCATGATGAACTTTCACATGTTAAACTGAAGATGACAGACACCAGCCTCGTATCAAACACAGCAACTGGAAGCACATTAACAGTATAACAAGAGAACAACGGGGGGACCAACGTGAAGGGATGTTCAATAATTATATTTGCAAAATTTTAAATAATTGACTGGGACTAAACGAAGATAACTTTTAGTCACTGTTATAACGCACACTTGGGAGTCTATCTACAGGGTGTTCCGGGGGCCAACGCCCCCGAGGTCCAGTCCTTCACCAAACCTCCCGGTGGATCAGGGCCTGATCAACCAGGTTGTTACTACCGGCCGCCCGTAGCCTAACGTACGAACCACAGCCCAGCTTATCAAGTACTGGCCTTAGATATCAGTCAGACTAACGCTTGAAGACAGCTCGGGGTATATTGGTAATTCCCCTTATACATGGTGGAAGGCTGTTGAACAGTCTTGGGTCCCGGACACTTATTGTGTTTTCTTTTATGTTTTAATGGCGCCCCTACTTGTTACTGAGGGTATGCTGCACCATCTGCTCAGTCTTTTGTTTTCGTAGGGAGTGATGTCTGCGTGTAGATTTGGGACCAGTCCCTCTAGGATTTTCCAGATGTAGATTATGATGTATCTCTCTTGCCTGCACTCCAGCGAGTACAGGATGGTCACTGTTATACACACTCGAGAGGGTCACTGTCATACCATACTCCATGGTCACTGTTGTAACACATCATGGTCACTGTTTTAACATACCAGGGAGGGTCACTGTCATGACACACCAGAGAGAGTCACTGTCATAACACACCAGTGAGGGGTCACTGTCATGACACACCAATGAGGGGTCACTGTCATAACAAACCAGTGAGGGGTCACTGTCATAACACACCAATGAGGGATCACTGTCATAACACACCAGTGAGGGGTCACTGTTATAACACACTAGTGAGGAGTCACTGTCATGACACATCAGGGAGGGGGCACTGTCATAACACACCAGTTAGGGTCACTGTCATAACACCAGTGAGGGGACACTGTCATAACACACCAGTGAGGGGACACTGTTATAACACACGTGTGAGGGTCACTGTCATAACACCGGTGAGGGGACACTCATAACACACCAGTGAGGGGACACTGTCATAACGCACCAGTGAGGGTCACTGTCATAACACACCAGTGAGGGGACACTGTCATAATATACCAGTGCGGGGACACTGTCATAACACACCAGTGAGGGTCACTGTCATAACACACCAGTGAGGGGGACACTTATAACACACGTGTGAGGGTCACTGTCATAACACCGGTGAGGGGACACTCATAACACACCAGTGAGGGGACACTGTCATAACGCACCAGTGAGGGTCACTGTCATAACACACCAGTGAGGGTCACTGTCATAACACACCAGTGAGGGGACACTGCCATAACACACCAGTGAGGGGTCACTGTCATAACACACCAGTGAGGAGACACTGTCATAACACACAAGTGAGGGGACACTCATAACACCAGTGAGGGGACACTGTCATAACACACCAGTGACGGGACACTGTCGTAACACACCAGTGAGGGGGCACTGTCATAACACACCAGTGAGGGACACTGTCATAACACACCAGTGAGGGTCACTGTCATAACACACCAGTGAGGGGACAGTCATAACACACCAGTGAGAGACACTGTCATAACACACCAGTGAGGGGACACTGTCATAACACACCAATGAGGGACACTGTCATAACACACCAGTGAGGGGACACTGTCATAACACACCAGTGAGGGTCACTGCCATAACACACCAGTGAGGGGACACTGTCATAACACACCAGTGAGGGGACACTGTCATAACACACCAATGAGGGGACACTGTGATAACACACCAGTGAGGGACACTGTCATAACACACCAGTGAAGGGACATTGTCATAACACTCCAGTGAGGGGACACTCTCATAAGACACCAGTGAGGGACACTGTCATAACACACCAGTGAGGGGACATTGTCATAACACACCAGTGAGGGGAAACTGTCATAACACACCAATGAGGGGACAACACTGTCATAACACACCAGTGAGGGGACACTGTCATGACACACCAGTGAGGGGACACAGTCATAACACACCAGTGAGGGGACACTGTCATAACCCACCAGTGAGGGACACTATGTCATAACACACCAGTGAGGGGACACTCATAACACACCAGTGAGGGGACACTGTCATAACACACCAGTGAGGGGACAGTGTCATAACACACCAGTGAGGGGACACTTATAACACACGTGTGAAGGTCACTGTCATAACACACCAGTGAGGGAACACTCATAACACACCAGTGAGGGGACACTGTCATAACACACCAGTGAGGGTCACTGTCATAACACACCAGTGAGGGGACACTGTCATAACACACCAGTGAGGGTCACTGTCATAACACACCAGTGAGGGGACGCTGTTATAACACACCAGTGAGGGACACTGTCATAACACACCAGTGAGGGGACACTGTCATAACACAACAGTGAGGGGACACTGTCATAACACACCAGTGAGGGGACACTGTCATAACACAACAGTAAGGAGACACTGCCATAACACACCAGTGAGGGGACACTGCCATAACACACCAGTGACGGTCACTGTCATAACACACCAGTGAGGAGACACTGTCATAACACACCAATGAGGGGACACTCATAACACCAGTGAGGGGACACTGTCATAACACACCAGTGAGGGGACACTGTCATAACACACCAGTAAGGGTCACTGTCATAACACACCAGTGAGGAGACACTGTCATAACACACCAGTGAGGGACACTGTCATAACACACGAGTGAGGGGACAGTCATAACACACCAGTGAGGGTCACTGTCATAACACACCAGTGAGGGGACACTGTCATAACACACCAGTGAGAGACACTGTCATAACACACCAGTGAGGGGACACTGTCATAACACACCAGTGAGGGTCACTGCCATAACACACCAGTGAGGGGACACTGTCATAACACACCAGTGAGGGTCACTGTCATAACACACCAGTGAGGGGACACTGTCGTAACACACCAGTGAGGGTCACTGTCATAACACACCAGTGAGGGGACGCTGTTATAACACACCAGTGAGGGACACTGTCATAACACACCAGTGAGGGGACACTGTCATAACACACCAGTGAGGGGACACTGTCATAACACACCAGTGAGGGGACACTGCCATAACACACCAGTGAGGGTCACTGTCATAACACACCAGTGAAGAGACACTGTCATAACACACCAGTGAGGGGACGCTGTTATAACACACCAGTGAGGGACACTGTCATAACACACCAGTGAGGGTCACTGTCATAACACACCAGTGAAGAGACACTGTCATAACACACCAGTGAGGGGCCACTCATAACACCAGTGAGGGGACACTCATAACACACCAGTGAGGGGACACTGTCATAACACACCAATGAGGGACACTGTCATAACACACCAGTGAGGGTCACTTTCATAACACACCAGTGAGAGGACACTGTCATAACACACCAGTGAGGGGACAGTCATAACACACCAGTGAGGGTCACTGTCATAACACACCAGTGAGGGGACACTGTCATAACACACCAGTGATGGACACTGTCATAACACACCAGTGAGGGGACACTGTCATAACACACCAGTGAGGGTCACTGCCATAACACACCAGTGAGGGGACACTGATATAACACACCAGTGAGGGGACACTGTCATAACACACCAGTGAGGAGACACTGTGATAACACACCAGTGAGGGGACACTGTCATAACACACCAGTGAGGGTCACTGCCATAACACACCAGTGAGGGGACACTGATATAACACACCAGTGAGGGGACACTGTCATAACACACAAGTGAGGAGACACTGTGATAACACACCAGTGAGGGACACTGTCATAACACACCAGTGAGGGGACACTGTCATAACACACCAGTGAGGGGACACTCATAACACACCAGTGAGGGGACATTGTCATAACACACCAGTGAGGGGAAACTGTCATAACACACCAATGAGGGGACGACACAGTCATAACACACCAGTGAGGGGACACTGTCATAACACACCAGTGAGGGGACACTGTCATAACACACCAGTGAGGGGACACTGTCATAACACACCAGTGAGGGGACACTGTCATAACACACCAGTGAGGGGACACTGTCATAACACACCAGTGAGGAACACTATGTCATAACACACCAGTGAGGGGACACTCATAACACACCAGTGAGGGGACACTGTCATAACACACCAGTGAGGGGACACTGTCATAACACACCAGTGAGGGGACACTGTCATAACACACCAGTGAGGGGACACTGTCATAATACACCAGTGAGCGGACACTGTCATAAGACACCAGTGAGGGGACACTGTCATAAGACACCAGTGAGGGGACACTGTCATAACACACCAGTGAGGGGACACTGTCATAACACACCAGTGAGGGGACACTGTCATAACACACCAGTGAGGGGACACTCATAACACACCAGTGAGGGGACACTGTCATAACACACCAGTGAGGGGACACTGTCATAACACACCAATGAGGGACACTGTCATAACACACCAGTGAGGGGACACTGTCATAACACACCAGTGAGGGGACACTGTCATAACACACCAGTGTCATAACACACCAGTGAGGGGACACTGTCATAACACACCAGTGAGGGGACACTGTCATAACACACCAGTGAGGGACACTGTCATAACACACCAGTGAGAGGACACTGTCATAACACACCAGTGAGGGTCACTGTCATAACACACCAGTGAGAGGACACTGTCATAACACACCAGTGAGAGGACACTGTCATAACACACCAGTGAGGGGACACTGTCATAACACACCAGTGAGGGGACACTGTCATAACACACCAGTGAGGGGACACTCATAACACACCAGTGAGGGGACACTGTCATAACACACCAGTGAGGGGACACTCATAACACACCAGTGAGGGGACACTGTCATAACACACCAGTGAGGGGACACTCATAACACACCAGTGAGGGGACACTCATAACACACCAGTGAGGGGACACTGTCATAACACACCCTCATACACACCACCACAACACTAAACATAACTGATTAACATTGAAATTAAAGACGATATCATGTGAAGTCACGAGTACCCAGCTTGTACCAAGGGTATGTTACTCCTTCCCCCAGTGGACGACGTGCCCACGGTGGGAGATGTACCCTTCCCCCTGGCTACTTTTCAAGCATCATCATAACAATACAATCACAGGGAAAAGAACTTTCCACCTACCTGTGCCTTTCCTAGTTCATTGTAGCATCGTGAACTCCGGCCGTATACCTCTGGTTCAATAACATCTAACCTCGTCTGTGGTATCTCACTGAAGGGAAACTGGTGTCGCTGTCCCAGACAGCAGCTACACAGAGAGCACAGTAGCACAACAAGACATAGCACCAGGCTATCACTAGTCCGCAGCGAGGGAGAGCGAGCCATGATGCTCACTACTGACTGCTCATGACAACACTAGACTCTTAATGCTGTGTTGTTCTCAACCTCACTGCCGCGCCCCGCTGCCGGCCGCACCTCATCTCAACCCTCAAATATCATCTTACACTATCACATTACAGTCACAAGCTTGACGATTTTGATGTAATGCAAGTAAGTTTATATGGAGAGTGTGAAATACGTGTTTCACTGTGGCTGTGAGGTGTACAGTAGAAGTTGTCAGGAGGACGGGACGATGTTTCTCTGGCTTTAGTAGGCTACCCGCTCTGGCGATGTGGTTCTTCTCGTCTCAACTTTATTATTCTCAAGACATTCCGGGATGCAGCTTCTCTCTGCTGGGTGTGCCAGGGGTCACTGAGCTTTTACTTGAATGAACCTTTCGTTGATTTGTACAGAGCCGCCTCGTTGCATCACATTGTGTGGCAGAGTGCTTGCTCAAGCACTGCTGACTTGAACATTAGTTCACTTGATCCTCATTGAACACTCGTGTATCAATGATGTTGCTATGATTGGTTTTCACTCAGTTGAGTTACTTAGTTGCTATCATTCCTAAGGCTACAATCAGGACTGATTTTCTACTGTTACAGATAGGCTTTAAATAATAACATAATACAAGTACCCCAATGGAAATAAGTCACTTTGTCTGACTCGTTGGGGTTATCCTAGGTAATTTACACATGTTGCAGGGTATGATAATTGTAATCTTAATCCCTATAACTACTGACGATACAATTACTCTCTCTCTCTCTGCAAGAGAATTCTTTGTGCTGCTGAAGGACTTACCAAGGAACTGGATCTATCCTCCACAGTAGGGCTCCACTTTCTTGAATCAAGCTGCCACCCTCCAGTTTCCCAGGCACTGCATGAACACTGTGGCCTTAGCGTGTCACCATCACTGTACTAGGTAGATGTTTGTCGCTGTGTTATCCCAGAAAAGTATCGCCGTACTACATGGCCCCAGCCCCCTGTAGCTTGTCAGTGCACGCGAAAGGAATAGTGTAGGCCTGCCGCAGTGTTCCTTCGTTCTAATGTTCTTAACTAAATCAATTTTTCAGATAGAAAACACCAGATTTGAAGTCGAACTGATGAAGCATACTTTTTTTTTTATCTCAGACCACCCCTCAAGGAAGGTTCCTTGATGCTGGTGAGGGGCTCTTGATCTAGGGAATTGGATCCGTGTTCCGGTTCCCTGAATTGAGCCTGAATACCTTCCATCCCCCCCACACGTGCTGTATAATCCTACGAGTTTAGCGCTCTCCCATGATTATAGAGACCAATATCCTTAAACACACCAGCACATTAAGTCTGAAGCCGCTCAGAATTTGCAGTATCAGATTATCAGCGTTGAAGGTTGGATGGGGCCAATCTGATAAGGTACTCACGAATTATCACATGAAAACCAGCATATAAATTTTTCCAGTTTCTTCCATAAAAAAAAAGCCAAATTGGAACCACAAATTAAGAGTGAGGTTGGACATGAGAGGGACCTACCCAGTAGTCTTGCTACACTGTCAGTTATTACATACTTCTACTAATGGGCTCCGCCTCTTCTGTCAAGATTTTCTGTGCCTCACCTTGGCAGTATATAAGTCTCCATTCCGATGCTTTAGCTTCACATTGTTTCAGACTATGGAACAGAACTCTTCTCCAGGCTGAGGGACTGACCGTCTCAAAACTACATCTTTGATTTGTACACCGTCTTTACATCTCTACAACTTCTGCTGACTGCTCTGCACTCGACTGATTAAGCAAGTAAGTGAAACGTTTCGGAATGAAAATAGGCAACAGTTGCACATGTCTTACTTATCAGGCAATAATGTAAAATATTACTATACTATTTCGAGAAAAAAAGTGACAAGATACACCAGTGTTGAAATTTTGAAGATGACCAATTATGTTTTTTAAGTTAGTAAGTTATTTTTTTAATTGAGGAAACTTTTCACCAACTAGTAGGTTCCTCAGTCCAACACAGAGAAGAATGACTGAAGATCAGAAGTTTAAGGTAATCAGTCCCTCAGCCTGGAGTCGATGTGATCAGTCCATCAATCTTGATAAGACTAATGGACTATTAACTAGTTAAACCGAAATGTCATAAGTTCCATTGCATGTGCGGTTTAATTTTGTAAGGTTGAGATGGTATACTAGTCAGATCTCTGTACTATGGTGATGCTAGTAGCAAAATAAAGACATTGACAGGCGAATCAAAAGAGAAAAGGGACACTTAACGAACCAACATATTCACTTAAAGAGAAAAATATAAAAATGAATAAGAAAAGACAAAAGAGATTATGAAATTAAAGTCGCAAGGGAATCAAAATTTTATGTGAAAGGTTTCTTTCAGGTAAATGAATTAAGATTAAGGAGACGATAGGCTTGCTTGAAAGTTTCTCAGTCCTGTCATAGATATTTTCAGCACGGTACTTATATCCCCTTCATTTCTGTCTTCCATTTGTAAATTTCAGTCATATCCTCCCTAAATCTTCGTCTTGCTACAGAAGACAAATTCAGTGCCCTCGGTCTATCCTCGTAGGGAAGATTTCTAATATATGAGGATCAATGGTATCAGTAATGATATGATAAATAAGAGTAATGATACACTTATGCAACATATGGGAATCTTTACTGAGGAAACGTTTCGCCACACAGTAGCTTCATTAATTCTATCCATCGAAGAATGGTGAAGATCAGGAGTCTGAGGTAATCAGTCCCTCAACCTGGAGTCGGTGTAATCAGTCCGTCAATCTTGAAAAGACTGATGGACTGATTACCTCACACTTGTTCTGATCTTCACCATTCTTCTTTGTATAGGACTGATGAAGCCATTGTGTGGCGAAACGTTTCTTCAATAAAGATTCCCATATGTTGCACAAGTGTATCATTACTCCTATTTATCATATCATATTACTGATGCCATTGATCCCCATACATTAGAAATCTTCCCTACGAGGATAGACCGAGGGCACTGAATTTGTCTTCTCTAGCAAGACGAAGATTTAGGGAGGATATGACTGAAATTTACAAATGGAAGGCAGAAATGAAGGAGATATAAGCAACGTGCTGAAAATATCTAACCATGACAGGACTCGCAGCAGTGAGTTCAAACCGGGGAAAAAAATAGATTTGGTAATAAAATAGTGGATGAGTGTATCAAACTCCCGAGTAGCGTCAATGAGGCGAGAACCTTGGGGAGGTATAAAAATAGGATGGACAAGTACATGAGTGGGTGTGAGTTGAACCTGCCTAGCACAGGTTCATCTCACACCCACTGTCAGCTCAAGTAATTGCGACTTTGTATATGAATGGTGAACAACACAGACAAGATGCGCAACATCTGGCTATCTTTATTTTGTAGACTTTTCACTATCCTGTGTCTTTATCAATACAATATAAAGAGATAATGTGAAGAGTTTAGATGTATATACAAAAGATGAGGTAATCGGCTCCTCAGTCTTGAAGAACTATACATAGAAGACAGTGGAAGATGAGGTAATCAGTCCCCTAGCCTTTAGGAACCGTACAGAGAAGACAGTAGAAAATGAGGTAATCAATCTCTCTATCTATGACTCTATCTTCAAATAAAGATACCCAGGTGTTGCACAGTGTCTAATTTCTTCTCTTGTCGGTATTGCGTACCGTTGTGAGGATGACACCTGGCTTACCTACCTGGAGGTTATTCCGGGGATCAAAGCCCCCGCGACCCGGTCCATGACCAGGCCTCCCGGTGGATCAGGGCCTGATCAACCAGGCTGTTACTACTGGCCGCACGTAGTCCAACGTACGAACCACAGCCCGGCTGACCCGGCACTGACTTTAGATATCTGTCCAGCTCCTTCTTGAAGGCAGCCAGGGGCCTATTGGTAATTCCCCGTATGCTTGGTGGGAGGTTGTTGAACAGTCTTGGGGCCCCGGACACTTATGGTCTTTTCTCTTAGTGTACCAATGGTGCCCCTACCTTTAATCGGGGGCACCTTGCATCGCCTGCCCAGTCTTTTATTTTCGTAGAGAGTGATTTCTGTGTGCAGATTCGGGACTATTCCTTCTAGGGTTTTCCAAGTGTAGATTATGATATATATCTCTCCTGCGTTCCAACGAGTACAAGTCAAGTGCTTCCAAGCGTTCCCAGTAGTTAAGGTGCTTGATAGAACTTATACGTGCAGTAAATGATCTCTGTACACTCTCTAGATCTGCAATTTCACCTGCTTTGAATGGAGATGTTAATGTACAGCAGTATTCCAGCCTTAGAGAGAACAAGTGATTTGGAGACAAGAGGGAGACAACGAATAGACAGCGATTATCACATTAATGGTAAACAAATCTCACAAGCTGATGAATAAGACACAAGTGCAAACTTGGGTATTTTTATTCTTAGGACGGTGTGCCAACCAGTAAATTATCAGCTCAATACAGAGATGATATACTGGAGACGGTGGAAGCTGGGGTAAATAATTCATGATCTTGGATAGAAGTTGTTCACATCCTCAGCTGTGACAGGTGTTACATCTTTCAACCTTGACAGAAAGGGACTCAGTCCCTGAGCCTTGACAGGAGGTGTTCAATCCCAACATTCGCCGAGCCTTAATAAAACTAAAAAAAAAAAAAGCAAGATGGATGGGTAAGTAAGTTTATTCAGGTATACACAAATGCAGTTACATATATTATTATACATAATACATAAGGAATATCCGCTAGGAATTTTTATTGACCTAAGAATAGCATATGAATAATAAGGGACCCAGAATACTACCTTGGGGAACTCCACATGTTATCGTCAGGGGTTCTGATTCCGTTTTGTTGATTTTGACAAATTGTCTCCTGTTGCTAAGGTAGGACTTAAACCAGTCTACAGAACCTATACCGATAGCTTGAAGTTTCGTACATAATATATTGTGGTTGACAGTATCGAAGGCCTTTTGCAGGTCTAAGGTTACCATACCTATGAGGTTCCTCATTGACATTTCAGTTCTCAAGTAATCCATCAGATTAATTAGGGAGGTGTCGGTTGAGTAAGATCTTCTAAAGCCTGATTGATAGGTATGGAGAATGTTGTTGTCATTAAGGTACTTAACTACTTGACAGTATACCACCCTCTCTAGAATTTTGGATATTATACTGAATATACTAACTGGCCTATAATTGCTTACATCAGACCTACTATTTTTCTTGAAGATAGGAGTAACTCTGGTCTCCTTGAACCCTTCCGGTACGGTATTAGTGGTGATTGACAAATTTATTATGTGAGCAATAGGGATTGACAGTTCAGAAGCACCATCTTTTAGGAACTTAGACGGGATGTTATCAGGGCCTGTGCTCTTAGTGGGGTTTAACCTGCTTAGTTGTTTTTTAATAAAGTCATGAGATACACTTACTAGTTGACAACTGTTTGGGGTTACCCTTTATTGGTATAGTATGTTTGAAACTTATCCGAGTCTGTGTTAAAGGTATTTGATGCAGCTGGTAGTTTACTTACTAGTGTTGATGCGACAGTTGTGTAGTAGGAATTAAAACAATTTGCCACCTTAGATGTTTCGTGGCATACCTCATTATCAAGAGTGAGTACTATGTTAGACCTATCTACTGGCTTATGGCTATACCCCAACTGTTTTAGTTGTTGCTAGAGCTTTCTGGGGTTATGCTTATACTCTTCAATTTTTGAGCAATAGTGCTTTGCCTTTGCTACTTTTATAAGTCTCTGCACTCTGTTCCTCACCCTTTGGAATTCATTTAGTGCTGCAATATCCTGTCTGTTTGCTTTAAATCTTTTTAGCAGCTGGTCTCTGAATTTCATATTATCTAATATCTCAGTAGTCATCCAGGGTTCAGTTCTTCGTTTAATCTTAACCTCTTTAACTGGTACAGTATTATCAAGGATGGTAGTGAACATTGTTTTGAACCATACCCCCGGCCGGGATTGAACCCGCGGTCATAGAGTCTCAAAACTCCAGCCCGTCGCGTTAGCCACTAGACCAGCTAGCCACAATAAGATTCATCCAACTAGGTGTATTTCTACACCATAGGAAGGTTAGCACAGGCACCTCTGTGACCACAAATGCAAGTTTTTACAGACGAATCTCCAGCTAGCGTGGCCGTGACGAACTCTAGCTCAAGTCCCTTCACTGCCGTCAACATGACTTAAGAAATCGTAATGACACGATTGCAAATAAACCATACCCCCGGCCGGGATTGAACCCGCGGTCATAGAGTCTCAAAACTCCAGCCCGTCGCGTTAGCCACTACGATTTCTTAAGTCATTGTTTTGAAGTTTTCCCAGGCATCGTTTACGTCCGTGCAACTTGTTATCTCTGTCCAGACACAATTGTGTAGCCTATTTACCAGTGTTTCTTTACTGTAGTTTCTAGTTGTCTTCATTTTTATTGTCCTGTGTAGGCCTATCCTATCCCTAGTGATTTTCCTGGTGCAGTAAATAATGAAATGATCACTAAGGCCTGTGGTAATGACGCCTGACTGACTAATGATCACTAAGGCCTGTGGTAATGACGCCTGACTGACTAATGATCACTAAGACCTGTGGTAATGACGCCTGACTGACTAATGTTCTCAGAGCAGTTACAAAGTATGTGGTCAATTAGGGTGGCTGAGAACTGTGTGATCCGGGTTGGTGTATTAATTAGTTGAGTGTAACTATTTAAACCTAGAATTTGTTTATACCTTTTGCATAGCCCGTTATTTTGCTGCTGAAAACAGATATTGAAGTCTCCCAGTATTATTGTCTCGCAATTGTTTTCAAGTCCGGACAAGACTCTGGAAAAGTCTTCTAAGAACTGGTCCTGGGTGGGAGGGCGGTAACTAGTTCCTACTAAGATGGGTTTGGTCTTCGGAAGCAGCACTTCAAGCCATAGAATCTCCAGTTTATTGTTATTTAAATCAGGTCTTGGGTTGTAAGCTAAGTCATTTCTAATGTAGGCACATACCCCACCACCTCTTCTGTTCCTATCTAAGCGTTTTATATTGTAACCTTCTATTTTGACCTCGTCGTCAGTCACCGTATCATCCAGCCAGGATTCAGAGATGGATATAACTGCCGCCATAGTTCTGTTAGCTAGAATCCTAATCTCTGCCAATTTTGGAAAAAGTGATCTTGTGTTGATCACCACAGTAACAGATCCGAACCACAAGGTTTAACTTAGATCGTAGACAACTCATACCAGAGTGATAAGCCGGCGGCTCCACTGCCAGAAATGCTCACGCATGATAGCGGCTTTCTTTGTGGTTAACAATATTTTATAACGTGTAAACTACATGGTGTATACTACACAAAGAAATAACAATTTTGATTTGACTGATACCCTGACTAACACTACCCTGTTCTCGTGTCTCAGGAAACACCCCCGTCCGGGTGGACCTGCATTTTTGTGGCCCTGTTATGGGGGTCATCTTCGTAACCAGCAAAAGTTAGCCTACATCATTAATAACTTTTTTTAATTTTTAACTATTATTTTCTATTGAATGATACTATATTATTAATATTAAAAAAAAAAAAGACTCTCATACAGTAAACATAGAATTTTTAAGCAATGTGGACTAAAGTCGTTTTTAGGGCCCCTCCGGGATTAGGGGCCCTGATGCTTAAGCTTCATTAGTTTCATAATAGATTTGTCCCTGACCCAGTCCCTATTATCATTATTATTATAAACACCACTAAGCTCTAAACCCACAAGGGTTATACAGACGAAGGGAAGATGATTTTATTGGGGTTGTCAATCCAGGGGGCGGGTTACTAACCCTGGATAGCTCAGAGAAGCCACGGTGTCTGACTGGCTTATTTCTATTGGGGAAGCTAATTAATTCTCTCCCCAGGATGCGACCCACACCAGTCTGCTAACACAGAGGTACCTAAATACTGCTAGGTGAACAGGGACATCAGGTGTTGGAAACATGCCTAGTGTTGTCCCTCGTCCGGGGATCGAACCCCGGTCCCTCGGTATGTGAGCTGAGAGAAACAGCGAAACTATGCGACAGACTGAAATACCGAGAGTAAGGAGGCAAATATGGAACATTTACTGATTACGTTTCGCCCAGTGAGTGTGCGAAACGTTGTCAGAGTGAATGTGGTTGTTCACTGAGTGAATGTCGTTGTTCACTGAGAGTGAACGTGACAGTGGCGGCACAGAGTAAATGTGACATGGTGGAAGCAGCCAGACTGACATCTGGTACAGCAGCACTGGAGGGAGGCGCTAGATAACACCAGGTCACTGTGACCTCCCTGTAGCCTGCTACAACTGCTGCGACTACTGTTGCTCTTACTACTGCTGATGTTACTACTGTTTCTGTTACTACTGCTGCTGCTGCTACTACTACTGTTGTTACCACTAGCGGTAGTGTTGTTGTTCTAGTTACTGTTTTCTAAAATATATACACTGTTTAAACTAGCACAAGAATATACGTACAGAGAGAGAGAGATAGAGAGAGAGAGAGGTGTATGGCTCTCAGTGTATATATATATATATATATATATATATATATATATATATATATATATATATATATATATATATATATATATATATATATATATATATATATATATATATATATATATATAGGTTTCCTAGGTTAGGTGAATTTAAATAACTAAGTGGCGCCAATAATAATAATAATAATAATAATAATAATAATAATAATAATGTTTATTTCTACCAGTACATGTACAAGGTATACAGACCATAGCTGACATCAATGACATACTACTATATAGAAAGTCGCTTGTTATGCAGAGCATTTCGGACAAATTAGGTCAGTTTTGTCCCAGGATGCGACCCACACCAGTCCACTAACACCCAGGTACCCATTTTACTGTTAGGTGAACATGGACAGTAGGTGTCTTATGGAAACACGTCCTAATGTTTTCCACCTGAGTACGCTAGCGATCGAGTTACGGGACACCCAACACACATTTGGGAATCTTTACTGTAGAAACGTTTCGCCAGCCAGTGACTTCTTTAGTCCAGTACAGAAAAGAATGGTGAAAGATGAGGAGTCTGAGGTAATCAGTCCCTCAGGCTGGAGTCGATGTGTTTAGTCCATCAGTCTTAATGGACTTAACACATCGACTCCAGTCTGAGGGACTGATTACTTCAAACTCCTCCTCATCCATCGTTCTTCTCTGCATTGGACTGAAGAAGCCACTGGCTGGCGAAACGTTTCCACAATAAAGATTCCCAAATGTTGCCTAGGTGTCTCTCATTCTTCGAGTTACAAGGTATTTCGGTCACTTTCTGTTGTAGATCTCCGGGTACATAAGCCACAAGTTAGGTACTATGAGGTACACAGTAACGAATTTTAGGAAGGCTGTCCACTGTTTTATTTTTCAGATTCGTGCATTATTATAATCAAAACTAAGCCCTAAACCCACAAGTGTCATACAGCGCTGCACAGGGGTCGATATATACCAAGACTTTCCCCTCGTGTAGTCTTTCAGTGTGTGTCTTGTTTGCTTGTTTTTAATATTTCTTTTAGTTTTATTGCTAAACACTGTGTATGGGGCTGCAGAAAACAATATGAAGTTCAACGATGAGAAATTTCAATTACTCAGATATGGTAAACATGAGGAAATTAAATCTTCATCAGAGTACAAAACAAATTCTGGCCACAAAATAGAGCGAAACACCAACGTCAAAGACCTGGGAGTGATTATGTCGGAGGATCTCACCTTCAAGGACCATAACATTGTATCAATCGCATCTGCTAGAAAAATGACAGGATGGATAATGAGAACCTTCAAAACTAGGGAGGCCAAGCCCATGATGACACTCTTCAGGTCACTTGTTCTATCTAGGCTGGAATATTGCTGCACTCTAACAGCACCTTTCAAGGCAGGTGAAATTGCCGACCTAGAAAATGTACAGAGAACTTTCACGGCGCGCATAACGGAGATAAAACACCTCAATTACTGGGAGCGCTTGAGGTTTCTAAACCTGTATTCCCTGGAACGCAGGAGGGAGAGATACATGATTATATACACCTGGAAAATCCTAGAGGGACTAGTACCGAACTTGCACACGAAAATCACTCACTACGAAAGCAAAAGACTTGGCAGACGATGCACCATCCCCCCAATGAAAAGCAGGGGTGTCACTAGCACGTTAAGAGACCATACAATAAGTGTCAGGGGACCGAGACTGTTCAACTGCCTCCCAGCACACATAAGGGGGATTACCAACAGACCCCTGGCAGTCTTCAAGCTGGCACTGGACAAGCACCTAAAGGCAGTTCCTGATCAGCCGGGCTGTGGCTCGTACGTTGGTTTGCGTGCAGCCAGCAGCAACAGCCTGGTTGATCAGGCGCTGATCCACCAGGAGGCCTGGTCACAGACCGGGCCGCGGGGGCGTTGACCCCCGAAACTCTCTCCAGGTAAACTCCAGGTAAACTATATTGAGCGTGTGTTTGTTTGTTGTCGTGCAAGTAGATATCTTCACCAGCTCGTCATTAACAGTGTTGGTGAAGGTAATGAGTTCTAGCTGTGGGATGGCAAAATCAGTGTCGTATACAAACAATGCTGGTTAAAGTTCGTCAGGTCACTGATGTAGATGACAGAGGATCCTTGGACTCTGCCATGAGGCACCCCTATGTTGATATATCCAGCTGATGTAGTATTGTCATTTATGGTCACATGTCAGTGTCTGGCGTTAGGGAGAGAATGCTGAAAATGGTACAAAATACCCAGAAGCTGATGAGTAATAACCTACACGGAGACAGAAACTCAGATTAAATGATCTGTATTTTTGAACCCCCAGAAGGGGGTCCAAATATACAGATCAATTAATCTTCTGAGTTTCTGTCTCCCTGTGGGTTATTATTGAGTACTGACAATAATAGCAGTTTCCTTGATGTACTAGAGTAAGCAGCAGGATGCTGCTTACTCTAGTACAGTACTCTAGTACTGTACTAGTACTCTGGTACAGTAAGCAGCAGGATGCTGCTTAGTATAGTACATGGCCCCTGACACTACCTTCAACCCCGCCACTCCACTACCTGTGCTGTCTTCCCTCCACTTCCTTCCTCATGGCTTCTTCCCTCCATATGTCTTTTAAAATATCTACCTCCCTGTACCCAGTGCTCCATATTAATGTCCCTTTAATATCCTCCCAGATGGTTAGTAAGTTTATTTAGGTACAAGTACACGTACATACAATTACACAAAGTTAGGTGACTATAATTACCATACACAGTAACATTCATCTCCCTCTGTGGTTGTTTTGAATAGTAACATATGGGTTATCCCAGGTTCTTTACACATATGCTGCTATATATGATAATCTGTGTAACTGTATTTGTGTATACCAGAATAAACTTACTAAATTACCTAAGATAACCTAAAAAGACAAAGTCGGACGAAGTGACTTATATCACTTGGGTCTGGGGGAGGGACTTAACCATTCCAACCTTTTTCTTTTTGTGATACCCTACACTATTCATATACCCTCCTCTCCCTCCCTTTCTAATGTGAATCCATCCTTCCCCTGCTTTCCCCTCCCCTCCTCCTCTACCCTCCTCTCCCCGCCTAGCAGGTGGTGAGGCTGCAACTGGAGACACTGAGACTCGCCTGGGGAGGCTGCGTGACCAGCTGGCGAGGATGCGTTTGTGCTCACAGTCGTCTCTCTGGGTGTCGAATTTCAGCTCCTGGGCCCAGCCTCTTTCACTTCACTCTACTAGCTCTAGCTTCATCTTACCTTCTTACACTCTTGCATCTACTTCTAAAACAATATATAGAGTCCATGTAGAACTTATCGTCTATCTCGCCTAAGGAGGCGAGTGCAAATGAACTAAATTGATTGGCTATATTGGGTTATCCTGTGTTACTGACGCCTCTGGGTCTACCCGGAGTGTTCCAGGGGTCAACTCCCCCCCCCCGCGTTCCGGTCTCAGACCAGGTCTTACGGTGTATCAGGGTCTGATCAACCAGGCTGTCACTGCTGGCCGCCCGCAATCCAGCGTACGAACCATAGCCCGGCCGATCACGTAACTTCAGTCACCTATCCAGTTACCCTTACAGACAGCCAGGGGTCTATTGGTAATCACCCCTTACCCTTATTGTGTTCTCTCTCAGTGTACTCGTGGCACCCTTGCTCTTATTGGGAGTGTTTGGCACAGTATGCCAAGTCTCTTGCTTTCATATCTGTGTGCAGATTTATGGCCAGTCCTTCTTAGGATTTTCCAGGTGTAAATTATGATGTATCTTTCTCGCCTGCGTTCCAAGGAGTACAGCTCAAGGGACTTTAAATGGGTTAATAATATGAATAAGCTCATCATTTTTTCCTTGTTCTTCTCCTTATGTCTTGTACGTAGTGAACACATCTACCCTGAATGAACATATCTGCCCTGAGTGAGCACATCTGCCCTGAGTGAACACATCTACTACCAGCGGCTCGCTGGCCTACATATCCATCACAGCCTGGTTGATTTGGCACTTCACAGATACACTTGTTCCAGTAATTATTATAATCAAAACAAAGTGTTAAATTGTTCCGGTAATTTTTCTGATATCTTGTGGTAGTGTTAAACAGTCTGCTGCCCACGGCACCCCTGTTTTTCACTGGGTTTATTTTACAAATTCTCCCATATCTCACCAGTATATTGTTATTATTATTATTATAATCATGACTGATTTGGGACAAGGTCTTCAAGCACTTTCTATATTATCCCGTATCTCTCCTCTGTTCCAGTAAGTACATTTAAGATAAGTCTTGAAGGATTTCTTACTCAGGTGTCGAAACGTTATTCTTAGGTTTGCCAAGCACCCATATGCTGCAGCAGTTATTTGATTGATGTGCATCTCAGGAGATGTGCTCGGTATTATACTCACCCCAAGAGCCTTTTCCATGAGTGAGGTTTGCAGTCTTTGGCCTCCTAGCCTGCACTCTGTCTGCAGTCTTCTTTGACCCCCAATCTTCATGACTTGGCACTTGGTGGGGTTAAACTCCAGGAGCCAGCCTGTCCAGGTCCCTTTGTACTCCTACCTGAGCCTCATCCGATTGAATTCTTCGCCTTAGCTTCATATCGTCTGCAAACAGGGACACTTCTGAATCTATCCCTTCTGTCATGTCATTCACATATTCCAGAAACAGCACCAGTCCTAGGATTGACCCTTGCGGAACCCCGCTCATCACAGGCGCTCACTCTGACATCTCATCACGTACCATTACTCATTGTTTCCTTCCAGTCAGATATCCTCTGAGCCACTGTAGTGCCTTTCATGTTATTCCTGCCTGCTCCTCTAGCTTTTGTTGAGAGAGAGAGAGAGAGAGAGAGAGAGAGAGAGAGAGAGAGAGAGAGAGAGAGAGAGAGAGAGAGAGAGAGAGAGAGAGAGAGAGAGAGAGAGATTGCCATCCACACACGTGTCTAGAAGCAGCAGCAGCAGGCACTAACGAGGTAGTGATGGAGGCCTGGGCCAGATACGAGGCACTTCCTGGGTGCCACACTAACAACAGCCACCTGATGATACCACATCACTAACAACAACAGCTCTAGAAACACCAGCGTGTTGTTGTTGATGCAAATCTCTGACCCTCTTATTGTGCACACTAATCAGTTCTCTCCTTTCCTCCATTCTTCCCCCTCTCTGACATTCTCTATCATCTTGATCTTCACTTTTCCTAATATTAACTTAAATGTTTCCAGCCATAGCTCTACATAAGATGGTTAATATGTGTTAAATCCAATCGACTACAAGATTCATTAAGATAAGATAAGATTTCGTTCGGATTTTTAACCCCAGAGGGTTAGCCACCCAGGATAACCCAAGAAAGTCGGTGCGTCATCGAGGACTGTCTAACTTATTTCCATTGGGGTCCTTAATCTTGTCCCCCAGGATGCGACCCACACCAGTCGACTAACACCCAGGTACCTATTTGCTGCTAGGTGAACAGGACAACAGGTGTAAGGAAACGTGTCGAATGTTTCCACCCGCCGGGAATCGAACCCGGGCTCTCATTGTGTGAAGCGGGAGCTTTAGCCACTAGGCGTGTAACTTGTACACCCCCAGTCACTACACGAAAGTCATTAAGACTGCAGGTAACCTGTACACCACAAGTCACTACATGAAGGACATTAAGACTGCATGTAACCTGTTCACCACCAGTCAAGAATACATTAAGTCCTTAAAAGGCTATTAAAAGTAACCTCTCTGTGTATATACACCAAAAGAAATACTGTACATGTATACCTGCCGGTGTATATACCCTGGCATAAATCCATAAAGCCTCACCTGAGCATAAACGGGTGAGGTAAATGACAGATGGGAGGTGAGGTCTGGACCTGGGATATGGGAGGGATACTAGGTTGTGGTAATTTGTATTACATTTTGGTCCACGGAAATATGTATAATAGGTTTTTGACAGAATGTACATCTCCCAACACCAGTGAACAAAACATGGGGATGTCACAACCTTGGACAGGCTGCAGGATTAGCCAAACAAGCGAATTTTGAAATAATGCTGATAATGATTTTGTGAGTTTTCTTACTATCACTAATGACAGAATCCAGTAATATTACATTTTGTCCCAGTCCATCAGTGAGGGTAAACGGAGCAAAACCCATCTGATGAAACGAGAGGCTAACTCTCCATGAAACACACTTTATTGCTAGATATCATAATTGGTCTAAATTCACCCAGATTTTCTGGGTTGGCATATCTAAGAAAGTAACACAGTTCGTACCCTTCATAACTGAACAGGGAGGTAACGTGTATACATCCACACCTTGTAAATGGATGACCGCAGATCCACACTTAACATCTGCATATCCTTTAACCTCCATCTGGTCCTGGAGCTGACACAGCATCTGAATCTTTTTTTTTCAGCCTCAGAGCAATCAATAGGAAGCCCCACATGCCAACACTGTCCTTCAAATAATTTGATAACTTTTCTATCATCTTGCATCAATGGACAAATGAAATGGCCCACCCAAAAGTCTTAGCTCGTCATCCTAACATTTTTTATAACTTCAGCAGTGTTCTCCCATGTTCCATCCAGTTCTTGCTTAGCATATTTCATGCAATCTTTTGCACTTAACCCTTGCAGAGCAGGATAAATTTGTCTTTTCCTGGCTCTATGCCCTTCTCTCTTGTTTATATATAGAGTAGGCCTCTATCATTTACTATCATGTGACTGGTGATCCACAGGAGACTCACTCTCTAACAGGCTCATAACTGAAGTACATAATGCATCAACTTGAAATAAATTCAGTGTAAATCATAAACAACTCCAGCCCTCCCCAATTTTTTGAGCACATATGCAGCTATGTCTGTAACAACATATAAAAATGTCTCCAAATTTCTATCACATGTTTGTGTGTGTGAAGAATGTTTTTTTTTTTTTTTTTTTTTTTTTTTTTTTTTTTTTTTTTTTTTTTTTTTTTATTATCACACTGGCCGATTCCCACCAAGGCAGGGTGGCCCGAAAAAGAAAAACTTTCACCATCATTCACTCCATCACTGTCTTGCCAGAAGGGTGCTTTACACTACAGTTTTTAAACTGCAACATTAACACCCCTCCTTCAGAGTGCAGGCACTGTACTTCCCATCTCCAGGACTCAAGTCCGGCCTGCCGGTTTCCCTGAATCCCTTCATAAATGTTACTTTGCTCACACTCCAACAGCACGTCAAGTATTAAAAACCATTTGTCTCCATTCACTCCTATCAAACACGCTCACGCATGCCTGCTGGAAGTCCAAGCCCCTCGCACACAAAACCTCCTTTACCCCCTCCCTCCAACCCTTCCTAGGCCGACCCCTACCCCGCCTTCCTTCCACTACAGACTGATACACTCTTGAAGTCATTCTGTTTCGCTCCATTCTCTCTACATGTCCGAACCACCTCAACAACCCTTCCTCAGCCCTCTGGACAACAGTTTTGGTAATCCCGCACCTCCTCCTAACTTCCAAACTACGAATTCTCTGCATTATATTTACACCACACATTGCCCTCAGACATGACATCTCCACTGCCTCCAGCCTTCTCCTCGCTGCAACATTCATCACCCACGCTTCACACCCATATAAGAGCGTTGGTAAAACTATACTCTCATACATTCCCCTCTTTGCCTCCAAGGACAAAGTTCTTTGTCTCCACAGACTCCTAAGTGCACCACTCACTCTTTTTCCCTCATCAATTCTATGATTCACCTCATAGACCCATAGACCTCATAGACCCATCCGCTGACACGTCCACTCCCAAATATCTGAATACGTTCACCTCCTCCATACTCTCTCCCTCCAATCTGATATTCAATCTTTCATCACCTAATCTTTTTGTTATCCTCATAACTTTACTCTTTCCTGTATTCACCTTTAATTTTCTTCTTTTGCACACCCTACCAAATTCATCCACCAATCTCTGCAACTTCTCTTCAGAATCTCCCAAGAGCACAGTGTCATCAGCAAAGAGCAACTGTGACAACTCCCACTTTGTGTGTGATTCTTTATCTTTTAACTCCACGCCTCTTGCCAAGACCCTCGCATTTACTTCTCTTACAACCCCATCTATAAATATATTAAACAACCACGGTGACATCACACATCCTTGTCTAAGGCCTACTTTTACTGGGAAAAAATTTCCCTCTTTCCTACATACTCTTACTTGAGCCTCACTATCCTCGTAAAAACTCTTCACTGCTTTCAGTAACCTACTTCCTACACCATACACTTGCAACATCTGCCACATTGCCCCCCTATCCACCCTGTCATACGCCTTTTCCAAATCCATAAATGCCACAAAGACCTCTTTAGCCTTATCTAAATACTGTTCACTTATATGTTTCACTGTAAACACCTGGTCCACACACCCCCTACCTTTCCTAAAGCCTCCCTGTTCATCTGCTATCCTATTCTCCGTCTTACTCTTAATTCTTTCAATTATAACTCTACCATACACTTTACCAGGTACACTCAACAGACTTATCCCCCTATAATTTTTGCACTCTCTTTTATCCCCTTTGCCTTTATACAAAGGAACTATGCATGCTCTCTGCCAATCCCTAGGTACCTTACCCTCTTCCATACATTTATTAAATAATTGCACCAACCACTCCAAAACTATATCCCCACCTGCTTTTAACATTTCTATCTTTATCCCATCAATCCCGGCTGCCTTACCCCCTTTCATTTTACCTACTGCCTCACGAACTTCCCCCACACTCACAACTGGCTCTTCCTCACTCCTACAAGATGTTATTCCTCCTTGCCCTATACACGAAATCACAGCTTCCCTATCTTCATCAACATTTAACAATTCCTCAAAATATTCCCTCCATCTTCCCAATACCTCTAACTCTCCATTTAATAACTCTCCTCTCCTATTTTTAACTGACAAATCCATTTGTTCTCTAGGCTTTCTTAACTTGTTAATCTCACTCCAAAACTTTTTCTTATTTTCAACAAAATTTGTTGATAACATCTCACCCACTCTCTCATTTGCTCTCTTTTTACATTGCTTCACCACTCTCTTAACCTCTCTCTTTTTCTCCATATACTCTTCCCTCCTTGCATCACTTCTACTTTGTAAAAACTTCTCATATGCTAACTTTTTCTCCCTTACTACTCTCTTTACATCATCATTCCACCAATCGCTCCTCTTCCCTCCTGCACCCACTTTCCTGTAACCACAAACTTCTGCTGAACACTCTAACACTACATTTTTAAACCTACCCCATACCTCTTCGACCCCATTGCCTATGCTCTCATTAGCCCATCTATCCTCCAATAGCTGTTTATATCTTACCCTAACTGCCTCCTCTTTTAGTTTATAAACCTTCACCTCTCTCTTCCCTGATGCTTCTATTCTCCTTGTATCCCATCTACCTTTTACTCTCAGTGTAGCTACAACTAGAAAGTGATCTGATATATCTGTGGCCCCTCTATAAACATGTACATCCTGAAGTCTACTCAACAGTCTTTTATCTACCAATACATAATCCAACAAACTACTGTCATTTCGCCCTACATCATATCGTGTATACTTATTTATCCTCTTTTTCTTAAAATATGTATTACCTATAACTAAACCCCTTTCTATACAAAGTTCAATCAAAGGGCTCCCATTATCATTTACACCTGGCACCCCAAACTTACCTACCACACCCTCTCTAAAAGTTTCTCCTACTTTAGCATTCAGGTCCCCTACCACAATTACTCTCTCACTTGGTTCAAAGGCTCCTATACATTCACTTAACATCTCCCAAAATCTCTCTCTCTCCTCTGCATTCCTCTCTTCTCCAGGTGCATACACGCTTATTATGACCCACTTCTCGCATCCAACCTTTACTTTAATCCACATAATTCTTGAATTTACACATTCATATTCTCTTTTCTCCTTCCATAACTGATCATTTAACATTACTGCTACCCCTTCCTTTGCTCTAACTCTCTCAGATACTCCAGATTTAATCCCATTTATTTCCCCCCACTGAAACTCTCCTACCCCCTTCAGCTTTGTTTCGCTTAGAGCCAGGACATCCAACTTCTTTTCATTCATAACATCAGCAATCATCTGTTTCTTGTCATCCGCACTACATCCACGCACATTTAAGCATCCCAGTTTTATTATATAAAACATAAGTCTTCAGCATGTGTTATGTGGGTTGGTGTAAGATCTACAATACATGCTCATCAATTCTGAAATGGACTCCCTTTCCTCAATTTATTTAGCTTAAAGCCTTGTCTACAAAATCCTGCTGGGAGACAAATTCCTTATTAGTATGTAAGCAAGCACTACAATGATCCTGAACCAACTTACAAACCAAATCCTTATATTTTTGTCACCTCTGTCCACCTTTAATAACATCTACATAACATTGGATATGGCTATGTTGTAGTAACTGAATCATCCCAATGGGAATCAGTTGGCCCTGTCAGTTGCATGTACAATAATCTCAGCCTTTGATCTTGCCAATGAATAATTGTCTTCAGGATTCCATCTCACTTTTGCCTGCATCCTCATGTTTAGAGATCATGCTAACACCTCAAGCACAGTGTAGGGTATGCTGCTCTTCTGTGATTACCAAGACTTGTCCTAGAGCCAAAGGCCCTGCTAGAGATGGAGCATATATGCTGGAGATTAACCACTTCACCTCTAGCAATGGACCTCACCATGGAACTATGGTGGGACAAGTTCTTCACCATTACAACTAAAGAACAATTCAAAGATTAGCTCTGCATGGAACATAAGAATTGTGCAGCTTCAGATACAGGTTAGTAGTGATGAACCTGCTATAACAACACACCTACCAGGCTATGGTGTCACATGGCCTGGTAGGCAACACTCTCGCATCACACACTGAATGTCTGTGGTTTGATCCCTGGCAAGGGTGAAAACATTGGGTATGTTTCCTTACACAAGTCTACTGTCTCATTCACCTAGCAAGCAAATAGGTACCTGGGTGTTAGTCGACTAATGTGGGCCACATCCTTTTGGACAAGATTTAAGGACCCCAATGGAAATAAGACAGACAGTTGTGCAGCTTTAGATATAGGATAGCAGTGATGAACCTGCCATAAAAACACAGCCCCCCCAAACTTGCATTACTAGCACCCACCTGGATTACTCTGGAGGTACTGCATGAGGATCTTAATTCTATGGATGGAATTTGCAAGAAAAGGCAAATGAACAGCGTAACGTACCAGATACTACGAACTGACTACACAAGTGGACACATCAGTACTCTACCCCAATTTTGTTCATCTGGTCTCTCCTTTAGGTCTTAAAGTCTAGGTACTAAAACAAAGACAACAACTTAAGAAAATATGTATATATTTTAATCATATACAAACTATTTTTACAACACTAAATACAAATTACAATTGATTAAACACAACACACATTATGATAAATATTTATATTACAGTACTTTATCTTACCATAGTACTGTATTAAACTAATTTTGAATAGCCTCTTATATATATATTTAGCCTCCATGGGGAAGTGGAACAGAATTCTTCCTCCGTAAGCCATGCGTGTTGTAAGAGGCAACTAAAATGCCGGGAGCAAGGGGCTAGTAACCTCTTCTCCTGTATATATTACTAAATGTAAAAGGAGAAACTTTCGTTTTTCCTTTTGGGCCACCCCGCCTCGGTGGGATACGGCCGGTGTGTTGAAAGAAAGAAGATATATATATATATATATATATATATATTTATTATAGGTAGTAGGTTGGTAGACAGCAACCGCCCAGGGAGGTACTACCGTCCTGCCAAGTGAGTGTAAAACGAAAGCCTGTAATTGTTTTACATGATGGTAGGATTGCTGGTGTCCTTTTTTCTGTCTCATGAACATGCAAGATTTCAGGTACGTCTTGCTACTTCTACTTACACTTAGGTCACACTACACATACATGTACAAGCACATATATACACACCCCTCTGGGTTTTCTTCTATTTTCTTTCTAGTTCTTATTCTTGTTTATTTCCTCTTATCTCCATGGGGAAGTGGAACAGAATTCTTCCTCCGTAAGCCATGCGTGTTGTAAGAGGCAACTAAAATGCCGGGAGCAAGGGGCTAGTAACCTCTTCTCCTGTATATATTACTAAATGTAAAAGGAGAAACTTTCGTTTTTCCTTTTGGGCCACCCCGCCTCGGTGGGATACGGCCGGTGTGTTGAAAGAATATATATTTATATATAACCGGTTATTTTCATATAGTCGGACTCGAGTCCTGGAAATGGGAAGTACAATGCCTGCACTTTAAAGGAGGGGTTTGGGATATTGGCAGTTTGGAGGGATATGTTGTGTATCTTTATACATATATGCTTCTAAACTGTTGTATTCTGAGCACCTCTGCAAAAACAGTGATAATGTGTGTGTGTGATGAAAGTGTTGAATGATGATGAAAGTATTTTCTTTTTGGGGATTTTCTTTCTTTTTTGGGTTACCCTGCCTCGGTGGGAGACGGCCGACTTGTTGAAAAAAAAAAAAAATATAATGTATATATTTAGCATTTTAAATCCCTCAGAGTTCAAATGAAGGCCTACCAACATGAACAAGCTTAAATCCATGTTAAAGTTCTATCACATTAAAGTTTATGTCTATTATCCTACTGTGGAAGTTGTACATTAAGTTTGTGTTAAAAGAATTATTTGCAGAGTTACATCTATTTCATATTACAGCCTAATATTGTGACACAACTTTGCCACCATCACTAATGTTAAAAATCCTGTAGATATATTTACAGTATGGAGGAAATTACAATTAACATGTGATTGCAAACATAAAAATACCAGTGAAAATAAGAAAAACACCTGAGCGCTGTCATGGGCTTACACACATATCTTCGGAGGAATTCTTCTGAAGATGCGTGTGGAAGCATGTGAATTTTCACGCTCAGATATTTTACCTATTTTCACTGTGGTATTTTTATTTATTTACAGTATGTAACTTTCAAGTATTGTACCAATTAAGCCTCTCTTTAATAAAGACAATTATACAAATAAAAACTACTTTTTTTAATACATACCAAGATCTGAGATTAAGCAAAAGATAAATTAACAAGAAAATTTGGATAAAGCAGAAGGAAGATAAATACAGTACTTTTTACTTTTCTCTTTGGGCAAAAAATGAAGTAAATTTTGTACTGTATGCTATTATGTATTCCTGGTATTTAAAATGATCAAGGTTAACTACAAATACTAATCATCAACAGAAAAGTAATTTTTGGACTATATACTTTTTACATTTAGTCAAGGCATTTTAACAATACTTTAGCTTTTTTAAAATTTATCTGTTTTTTTTAAAGAAGGCAATGTACCTTAATCCATTACATTTTTACTAGTTTTTCACACTTTTGTGCTTCATAATTTTACATTGTCTTGTTCAGCTGATATATACAGTAAGCTCTCTTACAAAGTTGGTACTATTAAAATTTGGATGCACTTTTCAATCACATTTACAAAAAATCCAACTATATTGAGGAGCTTCGTAAGGAAACTGAGTGTAAGTCTACATTAAAGACTCAGTCTTCCTCTGTGTCCTTCATCCTGACGAGAGGAGTGTTCTTTGCTACGTTGTCTCCCTCACTGTAGAGGACCTTCTCCACCACTCCACCACTCGCTGCCTTGATTACATACTGTCAACACGAGGAATATTCTCATTAATTAAGGCAAAACTGACTTATGGTTATAAAAAATACTGTGTTATTTTAAAAAATACCATTTGTCAATAAAAATAATTATGTAAACACATGTATTGGGAAGATGGAGGGAATATTTTGAGGAATTGTTAAATGTTGATGAAGATAGGGAAGCTGTGATTTCGTGTATAGGACAAGGAGGAATAACATCTTGTAGGAGTGAGGAAGAGCCAGTTGTGAGTGTGGGGGAAGTTTGTGAGGCAGTAGGTAAAATGAAAGGGGGTAAGGCAGCCGGGATTGATGGGATAAAGACAGAAATGTTAAAAGCAGGTGGGGATATAGTTTTGGAGTGGTTGGTGCAATTATTTAATAAATGTATGGAAGAGGGTAAGGTACCTAGGGATTGGCAGAGAGCATGCATAGTTCCTTTGTATAAAGGCAAAGGGGATAAAAGAGAGTGCAAAAATTATAGGGGGATAAGTCTGCTGAGTATACCTGGTAAAGTGTATGGTAGAGTTATTATTGAAAGAATTAAGAGTAAGATGTAGAATAGGATAGCAGATGAACAAGGAGGCTTTAGGAAAGGTAGGGGGTGTGTGGACCAGGTGTTTACAGTGAAACATATAAGTGAACAGTATTTAGATAAGGCTAAAGAGGTCTTTGTGGCATTTATGGATTTGGAAAAGGCGTATGACAGGGTGGATAGGGGGGCAATGTGGCAGATGTTGCAAGTGTATGGTGTAGGAGGTAGGTTACTGAAAGCAGTGAAGAGTTTTTACGAGGATAGTGAGGCTCAAGTTAGAGTATGTAGGAAAGAGGGAAATTATTTCCCAGTAAAAGTAGGCCTTAGACAAGGATGTGTGATGTCACCGTGGTTGTTTAATATATTTATAGATGGGGTTGTAAGAGAAGTAAATGCGAGGGTCTTGGCAAGAGGCGTGGAGTTAAAAGATAAAGAATCACACACAAAGTGGGAGTTGTCACAGCTGCTCTTTGCTGATGACACTGTGCTCTTGGGAGATTCTGAAGAGAAGTTGCAGAGATTGGTGGATGAATTTGGTAGGGTGTGCAAAAGAAGAAAATTAAAGGTGAATACAGGAAAGAGTAAGGTTATGAGGATAACAAAAAGATTAGGTGATGAAAGATTGAATATCAGATTGGAGGGAGAGAGTATGGAGGAGGTGAATGTATTTCAGATATTTGGGAGTGGATGTGTCAGCGGATGGGTCTATGAAAGATGAGGTGAATCATAGAATTGATGAGGGGAAAAGAGTGAGTGGTGCACTTAGGAGTCTGTGGAGACAAAGAACTTTGTCCTTGGAGGCAAAGAGGGGAATGTATGAGAGTATAGTTTTACCAACGCTCTTATATGGGTGTGAAGCATGGGTGATGAATGTTGCAGCGAGGAGAAGGCTGGAGGCAGTGGAGATGTCATGTCTGAGGGCAATGTGTGGTGTGAATATAATGCAGAGAATTCGTAGTTTGGAAGTTAGGAGGAGGTGCGGGATTACCAAAACTGTTGTCCAGAGGGCTGAGGAAGGGTTGTTGAGGTGGTTCGGACATGTAGAGAGAATGGAGTGAAACAGAATGACTTCAAGAGTGTATCAGTCTGTAGTGGAAGGAAGGCGGGGTAGGGGTCGGCCTAGGAAAGGTTGGAGAGAGGGGGTAAAGGAGGTTTTGTGTGCGAGGGGCTTGGACTTCCAGCAGGCATGCGTGAGCGTGTTTGATAGGAGTGAATGGAGACAAATGGTTTTTAATACTTGACGTGCTGTTGGAGTGTGAGCAAAGTAACATTTATGAAGGGGTTCAGGGAAACCGGCAGGCCGGACTTGAGTCCTGGAGATGGGAAGTACAGTGCCTGCACTCTGAAGGAGGGGTGTTAATGTTGCAGTTTAAAAACTGTAGTGTAAAGCACCCTTCTGGCAAGACAGTGATGGAGTGAATGATGGTGAAAGTTTTTCTTTTTCGGGCCACCCTGCCTTGGTGGGAATCGGCCAGTGTGATAAAAAAAAAAAAAAAAAATGTCGTGATGATACGAGTGACTAACTCTTGAAATATACACAAGAGCCCCGCTTTATGGCATTCCGTCTTTTGGCGTTCCCTTAATTCGGCAGTTTTAAATTATACTCATTGTTCATTATGCAAAACAACCACTGTGAAAGAGTAGTGAAATTCCAAGCGCTTTCATGACTACTCACATTGTCAAGGAACTATGAAAGTAATACATCAAAGGAAGGCAATTAAAGAGCTTAGACTACAAATTGCCTTCCTTTGATGTATTACTTTCATAGTTCCTTGACAATGTGAGTAGTCACGAAAGCACTTGGAATTTCACTACTCTTTCACAGTGGTTGTTTTGCATATTTTAAAATCACCTGTTTACTGTGATCTTATTGCATTGTTCATTATGTTCAGTGCTTTCTCTGCTTTTTCACCAACCATTCTCAGCCTGTTGTGTTCAACAGCTGAGTCAGGGAAGGGCAGTTGGCACCATTTTATTGTTGGTAATTCAGTCTCTGTAGAGCATTTGTGCACTCTGGGTCTCTTTGTATTCTGGCAATTTTCCAAAATTTCAAATGATTGGACTCATCACCATTAACCCTTAAACTGTCCAAACGTAGATCTATGTGTTTTCAACATTTGAAAGTATGTAAAAAAAGTAGATCTTCTTTTTTTTTTTTTACATTTGAAAACATGTAAAAAAACTTTTATCTACTTTTTTTTTTTTTGTTATATTTGAAAATATGTAAAAAAAACGTAGATCTACTTTTGGAGCACTACGCATGTGAATGTAGATCTGCTTGGACAGTTTAAGGGTTAATGATATAGTTGGATCAAGATAATGGTGAACCTTGCAAAAATGTTGGTCTTGAAGAATTATAGTCACATATGATGCAGAAGAAAACATCCGAAAGATCACATGGTACCATAAGATGGTGGCTACTAGCAGCCTTTGGCCTGCAAATTATCCTACACTCAGGAGAGATGTCAATGCAAATTAAAAATGCTATTTTGCTGATACCACTCCATCTCAGAATTTTGATGATCATAACTTTTCAATGACATGCATAAAATTTGGTGAGAGGAAGTGGTATGCAAACAAAAAATGGTTTTTAAGACTTGATGTGCTGTTGGAGTGTGAGCAAGATAATATTTATGAAGGGATTCAGGGAAACCGGCAGGCCGGACTTGAGTCCTGGAGATGGGAAGTACAGTGTCTGCACTCTGAAGGAGGGGTGTTAATGTTGCAGTTTTATAACTGTAGTGTAAGTGCACCTCTGGCAAGACAGTGATGGAGTGAATGATGATGAAAGTTTTTCTTTTTCAGGCCACCCTGCCTTGGTGGGAAACAGCCAATGTGCTAATAAAAAAATAAAATAAAAAATAGTTTGTTGTACATAAAAAAAAAAGGTTCCTTTGAAAAAGTTACTGTACAGTGAACCTAATGTAATTTTAAAGGTGGAATAAAACTCACTTTAATCTCTAATAATTAGATGCTCAATTTTTTTTATTGACACATCGGCCTTCTCCCACCAAGGCAAGGTGGCTTCGAAAAAGAAAAACTTTCATCATTCACTCCAGCACTGTCTTGCTAGAGGGGCGCTTACACTACAACATTAACACTCCTCCTTCAGAGTTGAGGCACTGTACGTACTTCCCATCTCCAGGACTCAAGTCCGGCCTGCCAGTTTCTCTGAGTACCTTCATAAATGTTACCTGGCTCACACTCACACTCCAACAGCATGTCAAGTCCTAAAAACCATTTGTCTCCATTCGCTCCTATCATACATGCTCACGCATGCTTGCTGGAAGTCAAAGCTCCTCGCACACAAAACTTCCTTTACCCCCTCCCTCCAACCTTTCCTAGGCCAACCCCTACCCCGCCTTCCCTCCATTACAGATTTATACACTCTCAAAGTCATTCTATTTTGTTCCACCCTCTCTACATGTCTGAACCATCTCAACAAGTCCTCCTCAGCCCTCTGGATAATAGTTTTGGTAATCTTGCACCTCCTCCGAATTTCCAAACTACGAATTCTCTGCATTATATTCACACCACACATTGCCCTCAGACATGACATCTCCACTGCATCCAGCCTTCTCCTTGTTGCAACATTCACCACTAATGCTTTGCACCCATATAAAAGTGTTGGTATAACTATACTCTCATACATTCCCCTCTTTACTTCCACGGACAAAGTTCTTTGTCTCTACAATCTCCTAAGTGCATCACTCATCTTTTTCCCCTCATCAATTCTATGAGTTAGGGCATGCAAATCAAACATAAAATATTTACCTCCATTTTCATAGCTATCATCACCACCAGAGGGTCACCAGCCTCTACAGTCTGTCCTGGGGTGACAAACACCTTCTCAATCACCCCTGGCATTGGGGCAACTGCTCCACCTGCCACACCAGTAGCTTTCCCAATCTCTGTTTCAAACTTGGGAGCTGCCACAGAAATCTTCCATCCACCATTCTATATACAAGAGGATCAAAATAACACATTATAGACAATGGTTTGCTTGTGATACAAGAGTATCAATATAATACAAGTGGATCAAAATATCACATTATATATAATGTTTTGCTTGTAAGACAAGAGTATCAAAATAACACATTATTGACAATGTTTTGCTTGTAATGCAAGAGGATCAAAATTATACATTATGGACAAAGGTTTGCCTGTAACAAGTAAAACTTTCCTGAAAATAAAAGCTTCTCTGTAGCTTTTTTTTCTCATACTGTACACACATATATGCACTTGGGCATATACATACATGTACAGGCACACAAGCATGCATTTCCATGCACATATATACACACACTACATACATGCAGTATATAACATACAGTACCATCTCTACCAATCTATGTATACAAGCCTGAAAAAAAGCTGTTTGGAGTGACTTGTAAATTGTCATACCTGGGTGCCTCTGCAAAGACAGTGAGTATGTGTGAATGATAGTGAAAGTGTTTTTTTTCTTTTTTTAGGGTCACCCTGCCTCAGTGGGAGACGGCCGAAGTGTTAAAAAAAAAACCTCAATGGGAGAGCAGTGAATGAAATACACTGGGAAGTGCTAAACTCATAGGCTATACAGCACCTGGGAATGGGAGTAATTTTAACACTCTGGCTGTCTCCCACCAAGGTAGGGTGACCTGATGAAGAAAACACTTTCACTATCAATAATCAACCCTTGTCTTGCCAGAAGGGCACCAACATCAGAGTTTCCCTGAATTCCTTCATATATGTTATCTTGCTCACATTTCAATCTTTCATATTTGATAAAAAAGCTAGGAAGGGAGAGGCACCTCAATTTCTTAGTCATGAGCAACAACGTACCAACATTTATGTCCATTGACACACACACACACGAGTAAGACTAATAGCCTAAGATTCAACAGCAAATCCTTACCTGTGTGAAGATATAGATATCCCTGTTATCTATAACAATGTGAGAACAAGATACAGCTCCATCAATGGAAGTTGTTAAGCGACGGACATCGTTGTCACACACAAGAAATCCGCTCACAGAGAAACTTTTTCCACCAACTGTCATATGGTACCTTTGCGATCCTAAGTAATCAACCTGGACACTTTCATCTGGAAAATATATATAAAAAAAAACTCTTTATACATTACACCAATTAAATGCATTACCAAAATTTGTTTCTAGGCACTGAAGGTGACACTTCTCTCTTTAGAACCCCCTTTTATATCTTACTTTCTTACTGGTAGTTATTCTAAACTAACAGCAAACTTTACACCTACTGTAAAATATTAATCATAAGTGTTTTCTTGTTTCTAGACATAACTCAAACACTTGTCATAACTTGTCTATCTTACCTACTAACACCCAAAATTTTTAAACAGCTGTAATCATTATAATTGTTTTCTACTTGTCTAAAGTGAAAAGAACCATTTTTTTAAATTCAAGGAGAAAAAACTCTGCTTCATCTGTGTGATAACCTTGAAAGTGGTTTGTACTTTTATCAAAATGCAGTACAGGAGGGTGCCACTTATATAGCAGCTTAGGTTCTGGGTTACCACTGTGAAGTGAACATCACTGTAAAGCAACACTTTCAAATGCATATAAAAGCCTGATAACATGTTTACACTATCACATATTAAGTGAGCAATATAGCTAATCCTAAAAAAAATGCACATACAGTACATGCACAACTTACCTTAAAATATTTTTGTCCTTAGCTTATAGTGAGTGGTGAATATATTTAATGTAGGAAGTCTGAGTAAATGAAGAATAGGTATAATTGAGAAATGCTGTAAAGTAAACCACAGTAAAGCTGGGCCCTCCTGTATATATACAGTTACACATCTCACAGTGTATATACCCTCAAGGACTGCCAGGAGAGTAGTCAGTACTGGTTATCACCTTACACAGGACTTTCTGAGTGAAAGAAAACTGGAGAAAATGGTGTTATATAGACAGAGTCTAATATAGCTTATCATAGCTTGTGTTAGAAGCCAACTTGCTAAAAACCACTGTCAGCCATCACCTGTTCCTTCACATGTGACATTTATGGAGCGAGAGAGAACGTGGTTGATCCTTGGTATTGCTCCAGGGCAGAAAGGAGAGGTAGGATCTTGAGTGGCAGCTACAGCACGCACTCCTTCCTGCTCCTCCTCCAGTATCAGAGCCAATGCACTCTGTGGGCATTTTAACCACAATTTAGAATCAGGAAGTCAATGTTCTTTAAAAAAAAATATATATGTATTTTTTTTTTCAACAAACCGGCCATATCCCACCAAGGCAGGGTGGCCCAAAAAGAAAAATGAAAGTTTCTCTTTTCAAATTTAGTAATTTATACAGAAGAAGGGGTTACTAGCCCCTTGCTCCTGGCATTTTAGTCTCCTCTTACAACACGCATGGCTTACGGAGGAAGAATTCTGTTCCACTTCCCCATGGAGATAAGAGGAAATAAACAAGAACAAGAACTAGTAAGAAAATAGAAGAAAACCCAGAGGGGTGTGTATATATATGCTTGTACATGTATGTGTAGTGTGACCTAAGTGTAAGTAGAAGTAGCAAGACATACCTGAAACCTTGCATGTTTATGAGACAGAAAAATGGACACCAGCAATCCTACCATCATGTAAAACAATTACAGGCTTTTGTTTTACGCTCACTTGGCAAGATGGTAGTACCTCCCTGGGCAATTGCTGTCTATCAACCTACTACCTATAATATAGTATATGTATATGTATAAAAAATATTAACAATATTCAAGACGATTTTTTTGTATAAATTATACCGATTTGATATTAATTTATATCAATTCTGGTAAAACAGTGACTGAATGAATTATGGTGAATGTGTTTCTTCTTTTTTGAGTCGCCCTACCTAGGTGGGAGAATTCCAGAGTGATAAAAAGAAATTGACTTTACTTGTTAGAGAAAAAACTGGAATTATTGCATCTTGAATGTTTGTTGATTTTTTTGTTTAATGCAATACAAAAAAGTGTATTAGGCTGAATAGTAAACTGGTTTAGTGAAAAAAGTGCAGTGAAAGTTAGACAGTGGAGGTGAAAACAACTACAGTATTATAGTCATAGAGAAGTGGAAATGGCAGTGGAAATGGGAATGAAAATGGCAGTGGAAATGAGAATGAAAATGGAAGAGGAAGCAGGAATGAAAATGGCAGTGGACACAGGAATGAAAATGGGAGTGGAAATGGGAATTGAAATGGGAATGGGCATGGAAACAGGAATGGGAGCAAAAATGGGAGTGGAAATGGGAATGCATTAGATGAAAAGTGTGTGTGGAAGAAGTGTTAGAACCCTCCATGGAATACTGTCAAGGTGTTTTCACATTAATGTATGCAGTTTGACAAGGCTCCTGGAGAGTGAAATGCTGCCACAATAAAATGTTGCATCAGCTGCATGTGCCCTTTTACTTAAGATTTTTCTAACATGTGCCATTTCTTACAAAGGCAAGGGTGACCAAAAGAAATACATTTTCTAGTTATCCTGCCAGAAATACAAAAACATCACAATTCAACTCATCTCTGAGCTGCAACATCTACCCATAAGAGAGACATAAATGATGTTTATGAGCATAATTTGACTAGACAGCTGAGTGCTGCTTGACCTGGTTGTTTACATGTGAAAAGTGGAGAGAGGAAAGAATTTGCTGTGTCTCACTTTAAGAACCAAAAAGAAACAGATGTGGGTTCAAAGAGAGCAAAATACTGGTAAAAATTATCACAGCATCAGTCTTCTCAAAAATGTTCGAATGACCTGTCTGCAAAGTACGTAGAATGTGCAGCACTATTTTTCATTTTCTCCTATAAATTTACCATCATAAAGATGTAGAAATAAAATAAAAAAAACTACTTCTGAAGACATGAGAAAGTGTGCAAGCAATAGTAAAATATTACAGCAGTCACAGGTGACCACCATGTCTGGGGAATGAACATTGGAAATACAATTTATTCCTGGCTTTGACATTGCAAATTTATAAGCAGCACGGCAATGCTGAATCTTCTTTCTTCTTTCAACGTACCAGCCGTATCCCACTGAGGTGGGGTGGCCCAAAAGAAAAAAACTGAAGTTTCTCCTTTTAAATTTAGTAATATATACAGGAGAAGGGGTTACTAGCCCCTTGCTCCCGGCATTTTAGTCGCCTCTTACGACACGCATGGCTTACAGAGGAAGAATTCTGTTCCACTTCCCCATGGAGATAAGAGGAAATAAACAAGAACAAGAATTAGAAAGAAAATAGAAGAAAACTCAGAGGGGTGTGTATATATATGCTTGTACATGTATGTGTAGTGTGACCTAAGTGTAAGTAGAAGTAGCAAGACTTACCTGTAATCTTGCATATTTATGAGACAGACAAAAGACACCAGCAATCCTACCATCATGTAAAACAATTACAGGCTTTCGTTTTACACTCACTTGGCAGGACGGTAGTACCTCCCTGGGCGGTTGCTCAGGGAGGTACTACCGTCCTGCCAAGTGAGTGTAAAACGGAATCCTGTAATTGTTTTACATGATGGTAGGATTGCTGGTGTCTTTTTTCTGTCTCTTAAACATGCACGATTTCAGGTACGTCTTGCTACTTCTACTTACACTTAGGTCACTCTACACATACATGTACAAGCATATATATACACACCCCTCTGGGTTTTCTTCTATTTTCTTTCTAGTTCTTGTTCTTGTTTATTTCCTCTTATCTCCATGGGGAAGTGGAACAGAATTCTTCCTCCGTAAGTCATGCATGTTGTAAGAGGCGACTAAAATGCCGGGAGCAAGGGCCTAGTAACCCCTTCTCCTGTATAAATTACTAAATTTAAAAAGAGAAACTTTCGTTTTTCTTTTTGGGCCAGGCTGCCTTGGTGGGATACGGCCGGTTTGTTGAAAAAAAAAAATAATAATTTACAGTTGAGTAAAAATGTTAACAGTACTGTAACTAAAAGTAAGAAGTGACGGTCATGAAGGTCACAGCATTTAACATAAACTTGTAGAGATGAGTCACATGTGAAAAAGCAACTTTCAAGGTTGCAAAAGAAAGAGAGCATGAGTGAGAGGAAAGGTTGGAGGGAGGGATAATAGTGTACCAAAAAAATTTAATGCTAGAGTTAGGAGTTAAATACTTATTAAAAATACAATGAGAGGTATAATTCGGGGAGTAGAGGAGGGGTTGCTGAGATCATGTACTCATTTAGGAAGGATGTAGTAGAATATATTGATCAAGAGAGTGTATAAATTCAGGGTAAACAGAAAGAGGGGGCAGGGGTTGCCTGAGGAAGGGTTGGAGAGAGAGGGTGAAGAAGGTTTTGTGTGGTAAAGGATTGAGCATCCAGGAGGCATATGTAGGCATGTTAGATTAAAGTGAGTTGAGACAAGTGGTTTTGGGGATTTGATGTTCTGTTGGAGTGTGCACAAAGTAGCATATACAGAGATTCAGAGTAACTGGGCCTTGTATAATACATTCAGTTTTAGGTCAATGCTTTGTATTTCACTAATGAGTATAATGAGACGGAGCTGTTTTTGAATACTAATCACTAATCATCTCTGCTTTGATGTTAATTGACTAATATATCCATTAACCAATATTATATTGAAAAATAATCTCTTAGACTATTATTTTATAGAGTAATTCAAAGCTACTTTATTGCATTGTTTGATTACTGAAGACCAATTAAAATACTTTATAACAATACAAGACTGAAAGATACTGTATGAAGATAAATTTCACAACATTAATAAATAAAACTAACTTGGCAAAATAGATGGTGAGAGGGTTTCTTGTCTGGGAACAAGTCATTATAATGGTCAGGGATGAAGTCTGTGCTAACGTCACCTGCTACGAAGCTTGGATGAGAGGCTAAGCTCAGCAGAAAGTTAACATTGGTGTTCAGCCCCACTATCTGTTGAAGAGAAATATAAATTGTTGTTATTACCAGAGTCAATGCTAACTTCTGAAGAATGAACGGGTGGTGGCTTATTTGTCAAGAAACACGAAAGCCTCTCCTGACACAGTTATGTGTTAGATTACGACAGCCTTGGTGATTAAGCAACGATGGCCATACTGGTGGTATGTACCTGTGGTTCAGCACCTGCGGTGTACCAAAGCCAAGTTTTCCACCCCATTTTAGAAACTAAAGATTATTGTTTTGTGTGAGAGAATAATCTCTCTTTTACAATTGTTTGAATTTGTAATGGCTGACTATGTTAACCACAGGGTTAAGGATTAGTGTACTCCAAAACTTTTATTCAATTTCACCTTAGCAAAACACATCAGTAGGTAATTATAAATGAAACTGCTGTACCTCACCTTCCCTTCCATTAACTGTTCTTCACATGTGGTATCTCTGAACTACCTGTTGTAATGTGCATTTGCTATTATATGATGTCCCATTTCTATCAATAATCATGAATATGTGATTTACACTGTATATGATCAATATGGTTCACAAGGTACTGAAGATTCTTAATATGCCTAATTAAATTTTAATGGACTGACTGAGTGTAGGAAGCATATGTATAGACCACTTAAACATGAGAGGTGGGATAGGAACTCCCACAGTTCAGTTTGCAGAGCTGCAAATTATTCTCCCAGGAGTAGCACTGTGCTCGTTGAATTTTACGGAGCGTTCATCGAAAATATGATGCAATTTTGCAATACATAGTGCAACAAAGTAAATGCGTAAGAGGACTGCATGTTAATTGATGGTCTATATAATGTTTTTAATACGAAAATTACTTCCTGTGAAGGGTGAAAACTAGTATAACAGAGGAATCACTATTCCTATAGTGATTCCTGGAGCTAACCATGGAAATACACTCATGATATAGGCAACTACTGTGATTAATAAAGTACTTACATTGTAGTCAGTAAGGCAAGCAGTAAGAGTGTTGAGTGCATGCATCCTGTCATGTCCCCAGACCACCAGCTTAGCTATCATTGGGTCATAATGGACAGACACTTCATCCCCCTGCCTCACACCTACAACACAAAATCAAAGCATTACAGATGGCTTCAGAAACAGTAAGCAATTGACTGAAATGGTGACTTCTATACTGGACATCAATGTCACATCCTCAAAGCTTTCTGCTGGAGGCTAAGCTAGTGGATTTTTTTCCCCTCATATAACTATGAGGGAGAGTTAAGCTTATGTGAAGTATTGGGAAAATTCTCACATCACAAAGAGTGATGATAAATAAACCATCAGTTCAGTTTATATGGTAAAATGAGAAGATTTACAAACCAAGCAGCCACGAAATGTGTGTGAGTGTGTTAGATATGAGTGAATGAAGGCAAGTCGTTTTTATCACTTAACGTGCTGTTGGAGTGTAAGCAAGGTAATATTTATGAAGGGATTAGGGGAAACCAGGTAGCTGGATTCAAGTTCTGGAGGTGGGAAGTATAATACTTGCATTTTGTGCAAGAAAGGTATAAAATACCGACAATATGAAAGTTAAGACACATGTGCAACATCTGGTTATCTTTATTGTAGATGTTTTGCCATCCAATGGGTTTATCAATACAGATTCTAGGACATAATCAGAAGACAGTAGAACTATATACAAAAGATGAGGCAATCAGTCCCTCAGCCTTGGAGTTGGTGGATGGCAAAACATCTCCAATAAAGATAACCAGATGTTCCACATGTGTACTTGCATTTTGAAGGAAGGGTGGGGATACTGCAACCTGGAGGAGCATCTGAGCTGTAATGTCATATACCTCTGGCTAGATGGTGATGGAGTGAGTGATGAAAGTTTTTCTTCTTTTTCAGGTCACTCTACCTTGGTGGGAGATAGCCAGTGTATTTAAGAAAAAATAAAGCACTTCCTACATGCAAAAATGTTTTAGTAGCAATCTATGCATGTTATAATATTAAAGGAGTGAACAATGAAAAACTAAAAAAAAAAGTGAAATATGATTATGATAGCCAAATAGCATTATAACATAATACTCTTTAAAACTAACTCACAGATCAGAGAGGAAACTTTAAATATTTTGGCCTTGGACCATTATCAAGTCACAAATGATGAGAAAACTGAGAGGCAGGTGAAGAAATGAGAGAAAAAGGTGAAAGACAGACAGATGAGGAGAAACCTAAGGTGAAGTTAAGGTACATGTGCTCCAAAGATTAAAGTAGTGAACCCTCCATATAAAAGACATTGATACAGTAGACTTTTGAAATGGTGGGTAAAATCCCCTGGGTAAATTTAACTTTTATTTGGTTTATATTTAATATGCATTACAATATATTTACCATAGTATGTACAGTATACTATAGTAAGTACAGTTACACCACTGATTTTCCGGCAACCCTGGTTCCAAAGCTTTGTCGGATTAACAGTTTTGCTGAATCAATGGTGGTCACCTTCATCAACACACTATAACACACTAATTATACATTTCCCGTATGTCTCTAAAGTACCATGGACTGCTAGAACCTTAAGCTAAAGAAATATTAAATACTGCTAGTGCCTTAAATTAAAGAAATATATTAAATATATTAAATGTAAATTAATTTTTTTTTTCAACATGCTGGCCGACTCCCACTGAGGCAGGATGACCCAAAAAAGAAAGAAACACTTTCACCATCATTCAACATTAGGACAATCCTCCCTATTAGTCTGTTATACAGAGAGGGTTATTGTATTTGATAGTATTGCATATTTTGTGGTTTCAGAGCAGTATGAAGCAGTTTCAATCATACTTCAAACTTTAAATACAATATGCAAATACGTACACAGAATTTGTGGCAAATTTTAACACCCCCTTTTTATGGGCAGTCAGTCTACCTAACATTCGGGGATACACCACAGAATAGACAATATTATAATTCTATGACCTACTTATTGACAAGAGAAAATCTTGACACTGATTTACCAGTTTCTATCCGCACACAGTTGCTGGGCGGAGGTGTGGACAGGTGAGTTAGTGGTCCGGCTCCTGGTAGGAAGCCACCTTTAGGATCCTCAGCATATATCCTGGCTTCAAAGCTATGTCCTGAGAGTTTGATCTCATCCTGTAGTTGAGGCAAGGGTTCCCCAGCTGCAACCTGTCAGAACAAGTTAGTAGGCAATTGAAAATATTAAAGTACCTTCTAGTTTTTAACTCAAAAGCACCAAGATCCCTAAATAAAAAAAAACAAAAATTGATAAAAGGTTATTAAATTAAAAAAAAAATATATATATATGAGAAGTTACACTTACTAACTAGCATACCATATGAGAGGTTACACTCACTCTGAGCTGCCACTCCACTAGGTCAGTGCTGGTAATCATCTCAGAGACGGGATGCTCCACCTGAAGACGGGTATTCATCTCCATGAAATAGAAGTTGTGCGAGGAGTCCAGGATAAACTCCACAGTGCCAGCGCCCACGTACCCTACAGCATGGGCTGCACGCACGGCAGCCTCTCCGAGTGATCGGCGAACTTCCCACGTCAAGCCAGGCTAGAATTAAGTTCAACTGTTCATAATCACATTTTTAAAATTATAACACGTAACTGTAAAAAATAATAAGGGTTTGTTTGCAATCGTGTTATTATGATTTCACGAATATTATGTATGTATAGTTTATGCCATAGTAAAAAATTATGTATTTGAATGTTTTTTTATTTAACCTTGGTCCAAAATATGAGTGGAGTATTTTAAAAGTGGGACTGATATGAAACCTGAAAGGAAATTTAGAAGCAGGCCAGAAACAATGGAGTTCAAAAAAAAATATCAAATAAAGAAGTTTATAAATACAGTAATAAAACAACTGGCTAAGTTATGACAGGGACTGACACTGTAGCTGAATTATTAATAAATGGTCATCACAAACAACAGTAGCTGTTGTCTTTTCAGCATGGCACATTCAATTTAATACACAACATTTCATTATCATTTACTGCTTTGATTCATATATTTCTAGGTAGTAGGTTGGTAGACAGCAACCGCCCAGGGAGGTACTACCGTCCTGCCAAGTGAGTGTAAAACGAAAGCCTGTAATTGTTTTACATGATGGTAGGATTGCTGGTGTCTTTTGTCTGTCTCATAAATATGCAAGATTACAGGTAAGTCTTGCTACTTCTACTTACACTTAGGTCACACTAAACATACATGTACAAGCATATATATACACACCCCTCTGGGTTTTCTTCTATTTTCTTTCTAATTCTTGTTCTTGTTTATTTCCTCTTACCTCCATGGGGAAGTGGAACAGAATTCTTCCTCTGTAAGCCATGCGTGTCGTAAGAGGCGACTAAAATGCCGGGAGCAAGGGGCTAGTAACCCCTTCTCCTGTATATATTACTAAATTTAAAAGGAGAAACTTCAGTTTTTTCTTTTGGGCCACCCCGCCTCAGTGGGATACGGCTGGTACGTTGAAAGAAGAAGAATTCATATATTTAAATTTTTTTGTAAATTTTTCTTTCAGTTTTATTTTATAGATAATATTTCTGGAATTTATCTCACTTTATATAATGAGATCACTAAGAAAAGACGTTTTGCTTAACAAGGATTTACCTATGATAGTGAATGGTTTACCAGGAATGTAACCCATCTGTTAAGTGAGGATTGACTGAGAATGTATGTTTCTTGTTGACTCAGTCTTGTTACCCATCTGCTAAGTGAGGACTGGCTGAGGATTTATGTCTCTTGTACACTCAGTCTTCACATAAAGTTGGAGAAACATACAGAGCCCATCTGACAGTGAAGACTAGCAGAAGTTGTACAGCCATGTTTTATTATACACTCAACCCTCATACATACACAAAAAGGTTTCCCCTTGCTTTATGCAAGTTTGCTTGTAGGCAGTGCTCTCATTCCTACCAGTAATTTACAACATGTAGCATAAATGGATTCTAGTATAATTACCCAAGCCCAACATATTTAACAATGGCTATAAAATTATCACTTTAAACTTATTTACACTGACTATGACAGATTTGGACATGGGAAACCCAAATAGCATAATTTGAACTAAAGTCTATGGCTTGTTTTCAAGTTTAGTCTTGTGTGAAGTCAACTGGAATTGGGCACATAATCAGATGAAGTTCACTGGTGGTGACTACATTCAAGCTAGATGTGACTACATTCAACAGGTCACAGGTATGCAAGTCATATAATGGGATGGTAGAATCTACCTCAGCACCATTGTCTTCTACCATCCAATTATGTGTCCCTTTTAATTTTTGCTTCTCTGAAATACTAGTGTTTCCTGTTTGTTTGCTTTTCCTTCTGCCTAAGTCACAGTAACATATACCATTTTCAATAAAATACAGCAGTATCCTGTGACTCAATGCTAGAGCTCTACTACTCCCTGCTGCTCAGACTAGACCAGGCTTCCCTCCTGACTGCTTAGTCATCTTTCTGGTAAGAGTAAAAAGGCACAATACTGTGATTAGAACAATGCACAATACTGTGACTGGAATAATACACAAATAACCCACACATATTAGAGAGAAGCTTACGACGATATTTTGGTTCAACTTGGACCATTTACAAAGTCACACTAACACAAGAGGGAGCCAATATAGAGTGAATGGTCTAAGTTGGACTGAAACGTTGTCGCAAGCCTATCTCTCCTCTGTGTGGGTTATTTGTGTATTTATGGTAAAAATTTCTTCCTCCTTTTAAGTAAATATTATGTCTAATATTGGCAGTTGGGGCAATTCTGGAATGCAACCAACAGAAACACCACCACCTCTTTGAATCTGTTGAGCCCTAGTATACTATAGTAGCTTAGAGCTATAAAAAAAAAAACAATTTTTTTAGGAAAATCTACCCTGTATGATGTATAGCATTGGCACTATTTCCCTTGTTTTGAAAGTTTCCATTATCAACTCTGTCATCTTCCTGGCTGTCATGACCTTGGTCTTATTGTGTTCTTTGAAAGAAAGGTCAGCTGACATAATTACTCCCAGGTCTTCCACATGTTTCTTTCGTACCATTTGATGATCCTCTTGAGTTTTGCATAGTGTCCCTTTTGAGTTCTTCATTCTTTCCATGTATAAGCAACTGGAATTGATCACCACTGAGTGTCATATTATTCTTTGCTGCCCACTGGAAAATGGTGCTTATATTTTCTTGCATCTTTCCAAATATGCAGAGCTGGGAGGCAGGATGCTGGATTTTTTTTTAAACAAAAATTGGATACATCAACAGTCTGCTGCTACCCTATTCTACATGATAGCTAATTTTCCCTTCGATATACCTATGATGAGTTCCGAGAATTTTTCTACTCCCAAAGCCTGGCAATGTCTTCATGAATGTGATCCACAAGAGTCTACTAACATGCAGTACCTATATTATATGTAGGCAGGGGCAGCAAGGGTGTAAAAAGTAAGGATGCACACATAACACACAGTACATAGCATTTGTGAATATAATAATGGTAGACAATACCCACAAGTTGCTAAGTAAGACACACGTACAACAATTAGGTATCTTTATTCTAAAATGTTTTGCCTACACAGTAGGCCCATTGTGTAGGTGAAATGTTTCAGGATGAAGATATCTAACTTTGGTATATTTGTCTTACTTACCACATGGTACTTGTCATGAAGGTTGGGACAGCAGCAATGAATACTTACAGGTTTAATTAAGTTATTGTTAGATTAATCTGAAGTATGCCTGAATTACACTGCATAACTACAGGCTTTTCATGTATGATAAAACTATGTGATGCTAAGGAAAATAAAGTTTACTTTACTAAATAGTAGGGGAGTTTCAGTGGGGGGAAATAAATAGGATTAAATCTGGAGTATCTGAGAGAGTTAGAGCAAAGGAAGGGGTAGCAGTAATGTTAAATGATCAGTTATGGAAGGAGAAAAGAGAATATGAATGTGTAAATTCAAGAATTATGTGGATTAAAGTAAAGGTTGGATGCGAGAAGTGGGTCATAATAAGCGTGTATGCACCTGGAGAAGAGAGGAATGCAGAGGAGAGAGAGAGATTTTGGGAGATGTTAAGTGAATGTATAGGAGCCTTTGAACCAAGTGAGAGAGTAATTGTGGTAGGGGACCTGAATGCTAAAGTAGGAGAACCTTTAAGAGAGGGTGTGGTAGGTAAGTTTGGGGTACCAGGTGTAAATGATAATGGGAGCCCTTTGATTGAACTTTGTATAGAAAGGGGTTTAGTTATAGGTAATACATATTTTAAGAAAAAGAGGATAAATAAGTATACAAGATATGATGTAGGGCGAAATGACAGTAGTTTGTTGGATTATGTATTGGTAGATAAAAGACTGTTGAGTAGACTTCAGGATGTATATGTTTATAGAGGGGCCACAGATATATCAGATCACTTTCTAGTTGTAGCTACACTGAGAGTAAAAGGTAGATGGGATACAAGGAGAATAGAAGCATCAGGGAAGAGAGAGGTGAAGGTTTATAAACTAAAAGAGGAGGCAGTTAGGGTAAGATATAAACAGCTATTGGAGGATAGATGGGCTAATGAGAGCATAGGCAATGGGGTCGAAGAGGTATGGGGTAGGTTTAAAAATGTAGTGTTAGAGTGTTCAGCAGAAGTTTGTGGTTACAGGAAAGTGGGTGCGGGAGGGAAGAGGAGCGATTGGTGGAATGATGATGTAAAGAGAGTAGTAAGGGAGAAAAAGTTAGCATATGAGAAGTTTTTACAAAGTAGAAGTGATGCAAGGAGGGAAGAGTATATGGAGAAAAAGAGAGAGGTTAAGAGAATGGTGAAGCAATGTAAAAAGAGAGCAAATGAGAGAGTGGGTGAGATGTTATCAACAAATTTTGTTGAAAATAAGAAAAAGTTTTGGAGTGAGATTAACAAGTTAAGAAAGCCTAGAGAACAAATGGATTTGTCAGTTAAAAATAGGAGAGGAGAGTTATTAAATGGAGAGTTAGAGGTATTGGGAAGATGGAGGGAATATTTTGAGGAATTGTTAAATGTTGATGAAGATAGGGAAGCTGTGATTTCGTGTATAGGACAAGGAGGAATAACATCTTGTAGGAGTGAGGAAGAGCCAGTTGTGAGTGTGGGGGAAGTTCGTGAGGCAGTAGGTAAAATGAAAGGGGGTAAGGCAGCCGGGATTGATGGGATAAAGATAGAAATGTTAAAAGCAGGTGGGGATATAGTTTTGGAGTGGTTGGTGCAATTATTTAATAAATGTATGGAAGAGGGTAAGGTACCTAGGGATTGGCAGAGAGCATGCATAGTTCCTTTGTATAAAGGCAAAGGGGATAAAAGAGAGTGCAAAAATTATAGGGGGATAAGTCTGCTGAGTATACCTGGTAAAGTGTATGGTAGAGTTATTATTGAAAGAATTAAGAGTAAGACGGAGAATAGGATAGCAGATGAACAAGGAGGCTTTAGGAAAGATAGGGGGTGTGTGGACCAGGTGTTTAGAGTGAAACATATAAGTGAACAGTATTTAGATAAGGCTAAAGAGGTCTTTGTGGCATTTATGGATTTGGAAAAGGCGTATGACAGGGTGGATAGGGACACAATGTGGCAGATGTTGCAAGTGTATGGTGTAGGAGGTAGGTTACTGAAAGCAGTGAAGAGTTTTTACGAGGATAGTGAGGCTCAAGTTAGAGTATGTAGGAAAGAGGGAAATTATTTCCCAGTAAAAGTAGGCCTTAGACAAGGATGTGTGATGTCACCGTGGTTGTTTAATATATTTATAGATGGGGTTGTAAGAGAAGTAAATGCGAGGGTCTTGGCAAGAGGCGTGGAGTTAAAAGATAAAGAATCACACACAAAGTGGGAGTTGTCACAGCTGCTCTTTGCTGATGACACTGTGCTCTTGGGAGATTCTGAAGAGAAGTTGCAGAGATTGGTGGATGAATTTGGTAGGGTGTGCAAAAGAAGAAAATTAAAGGTGAATACAGGAAAGAGTAAGGTTATGAGGATAACAAAAAGATTAGGTGATGAAAGATTGAATATCAGATTGGAGGGAGAGAGTATGGAGGAGGTGAATGTATTCAGATATTTGGGAGTGGACGTGTCAGCGGATGGGTCTATGAAAGATGAGGTGAATCATAGAATTGATGAGGGGAAAAGAGTGAGTGGTGCACTTAGGAGTCTGTGGAGACAAAGAACTTTGTCCTTGGAGGCAAAGAGGGGAATGTATGAGAGTATAGTTTTACCAACGCTCTTATATGGGTGTGAAACATGGGTGATGAATGTTGCAGCGAGGAGAAGGCTGGAGGCAGTGGAGATGTCATGTCTGAGGGCAATGTGTGGTGTGAATATAATGCAGAGAATTCGTAGTTTGGAAGTTAGGAGGAGGTGCGGGATTACCAAAACTGTTGTCCAGAGGGCTGAGGAAGGGTTGTTGAGGTGGTTCGGACATGTAGAGAGAATGGAGCGAAACAGAATGACTTCAAGAGTGTATCAGTCTGTAGTGGAAGGAAGGCGGGGTAGGGGTCGGCCTAGGAAAGGTTGGAGAGAGGGGGTAAAGGAGGTTTTGTGTGCGAGGGGCTTGGACTTCCAGCAGGTATGCGTGAGCGTGTTTGATAGGAGTGAATGGAGACAAATGGTTTTTAATACTTGACGTGCTGTTGGAGTGTGAGCAAAGTAACATTTATGAAGGGGTTCAGGGAAACCGGCAGGCCGGACTTGAGTCCTGGAGATGGGAAGTACAGTGCCTGCACTCTGAAGGAGGGGTGTTAATGTTGCAGTTTAAAAACTGTAGTGTAAAGCACCCTTCTGGCAAGACAGTGATGGAGTGAATGATGGTGAAAGTTTTTCTTTTTCGGGCCACCCTGCCTTGGTGGGAATCGGCCAGTGTGATAATAAAAAATAAAAAAATAATAACAGTTTAACACTAATGCATAATAAAGAAACTTACAGCTGGGGCTTCTTCAATAATTTTCTGATGGCGACGCTGAACTGAACAATCCCTTTCAAACAGATAGACGTAGTTACCATGATGATCGCCAAAAATCTATTAAAAAAATAATGAAAGAGTTAGTGCACTGATGCATAAGTATGTGTTTCCAGTGACTCCAAGTCAATACTTCCCTCCACAACAATATACATTAATGGAATCTCAAATATATGAATAATCTGAAGAAGGCCCTACTATGTAATACAACTTTTATAATTTCTTGTACTCATTCACAGCCATTCATGTACTCCACAACCATTCACATACTCACTAAAAGCCATCCACATACTCATTCGCAGCCATTTCCTTCTCCAGTTTCTTTTTTCTTTTTTAACAAACCAGCTGTCTCCCACCAAGGTAGGGTGACCTAAAAAAAGAAGAGCCACTTTCACCATCATTCACTCTGCCACTGTCTTGCCTGTACTTCCCACCTCCAGGACTCAAGTTTGGCTAACTGGTTTCCTTGAATCCCTTCATACTTTGCTCACACTCCAACAGCATGTTAAGTCATAAAAATCACTTTCATGTATACAATTATTGAAGAACAAGTCATATTCCATGGAGTATGACTTGTTCTTATCTCCATGGAGGTACATCTTCAGACATTTCAGTTCTTCCTGGACTGAAATTATATAATCAAAAGAATTTTATCTTGATGATAGACCAGGAAGTACCAACACATTTTTTTTTTCCAATTTGTGGCACGTAATATTTGTGAATAAATCTGAAGGATATTTGTGAATATATCTTTATTGTTCATTTTTTGTAACTTGGTGGTTGAAGTATTATATTAGGTATTATTTCTTTCCTAGTACCAATAAATGATCTGTTTTCTAAACTGAATTCCTTCAACTTTTATACTCTCCTTTAAAATGCCATCTGAAACCCTACGTTGTCTCAGCAAAAAATATTTATCAATATTCTTATACTCTAATTAAAAGTTTTTTTTTTGATAGCATGAACTGAAAAAAATGAAAACCAGAAAACATGTTTGAGTACAAGTACAGTATTTAACAGAAAATATATTAGTTATATTATTATCAGCAAGTTGACACCACATGATCATACCTGAACTTCTACGTGTCTTGGTCGCTGCACAAACTTTTCAATGAGCATGACATCATCACCAAAAGATTTAGTTGCCTCACGTCTCGCTGATTCAAGCTGTGCTTCAAATTCTTCCCTTTTCATGGCAATACGCATACCCTGTAGAGAGTAAACTGTTGTATTTGTGACTCCCAAAGAAGTTTAAGCTTAATGGTATAGAAGAATATCACAAGAAGAATCTATAATTATGCTCTGGTCTCAAACATGCAATGGGTATTTCAGAGGAATTAAAATAAATTGAAAACTATTACAAGGGATCATTATAAACAAAATACAGTACAAACAAGATGAAAAACAGAATAGTTTAACAGACAATGGAAATCCATAAAATAGAAAAAACTTGTACAGTAGTCAATAGAGAAAGTAACCTTGATATAGTATAAGAAATATGCACAACACTTCGATATCTTCACTTGCAACAGACTACTTCAGTCAAGTACAGGTGAATGTAACACTGGAGACAATAGAAGCAGTAGTTTCAGCAGTAAAGATGCCAAGTGTTGCACATGTATCTTATTCATCAACCTGTCAATACTATATACCATCCATAGTGACCCTACTTAAAAACATACAAAGGTTAGGCATGTAAGAAACACAAACAGTACAGGACTCTCTTATATAAATCATGGAATGGTTGGGCTTGAACTCACGGCAAGTGAGTCCTAAACCTCACAGACCAGTCATTTGTTTGCAATCGTGTTATTATTAACCCCAAAATATATCAATTCTTTTAATCTTGGGTGATTATAATGGTCATTATACAGTAGAGCAAAAAATGTAATGGCTTTCATCTTGTTTGTTTTCTTACAAGATACACTGTATTGTGTTTTAAATGAAAAAATATATAAATTTTGGTAGAAAAACTACAAATATTGATAGTAAAGGTATATTATATTATTTGTGCATGCATTATATATATACAGGTACTGTACAAGCTTAACATACTAGCAGGGAAAGGTTTGAGAATCTTGGCAGAATCTTTGTTTCTTGAAGGTAAGCACAAGTTTCCCACAAAATTTTTATAAATATTAAATTTAAACACTTCTCATACTATACAGACATCATTACCAACCCCCTAAAGTGTGAAAAATATAAGAGTATTTAAAAATTTGCTTATATATAATATTTTCCAAATCCAGGAAAGCAATAAACAGATATTTTTCTCTAATAAAGAGACACAATAAGGAATATTAATAGTGTATCAATATATATTATGGTGCTACAGCTAATATAGTGGAAAATCAATTACAAATACCACACAATAATTTAATCACTTCACCCAAATAAAATTTAAATAAGAGAATAAGTAAATACTATTTCAAGTCACCTTGCCACCACCTCCTCGTACAGCTTTTATCATGACTGGGAAACCAATTTTTTCAGCTTCTTGGTACAGTCGCTTGTCACTTTGGTCCTCACCGTGGTACCCACCAATGACTGGTACAGATGCTGCTGACATGATCTTTTTAGATGTACTGCAAAATATAAATACTATACAATATTTAATACTAACTTTAATATTATACAGTATATAAAATACATCTTTGTAAGTTATGGAGAATTATTATCATTTGTTTTCAATTCACTGGCTGCCTTCCACAGAGGTAGGGTGACCAAAAAAGAAAAACAAAAGGTTTTCCTTTTTACAGTTAGTAATTTATACAGAAGGGGGTTACTAGCCCCTTGCTTCCAGCATTTTCGTTGCCTCTTACGACACGCAGGAAGGATTCTTTTTCACTTTCCCATGGGGATATTATTATTATTATTATTCAACAAAAGGCAGCTCTACACCCACAGGGGTTAAAGAACATCTGGAGAATGAGAGGCATTTAGGTTTAACTAAAGTAAGGTGAGTAGTTACAATTCCTTGGATCAAGAACCCTTCGGCACGAAGACATCCTCCTCAAAGGGAGATAACAAGAAAAGAGAGTATCCATTCGACTGTCCCAACACCTTACCTCTTGATTCCCATGTCCCTGATTGCAGTGGCAGGTGGGCCGACAAAAATTACGCCTTCCTTTGCACACTGCTCTGCAAATTCAACATTCTCGGAGAGGAAGCCATAGCCAGGGTGCACGGCCTGAGCACCGCTCCTCCTGACGACATCGAGAATTCTATCTCCCCTGAGGTAGGATTCCTGGGAGGCTGCACCCCCAATGTGATAAGCTTCATCTGCCTACACACAAAATTATTAATTAATAACCATTACAAATACTACTACTGCACAGCAAAATGAACACAAATTATTGGCATATCACATAGTTATTATACTGCCTATCTCTATATTCCTCAATAAGTGGACAATCGAGTTTGGGAGGGTAAATACTGTAAAAGAAGAAAATTAAAAGTGAATAGTATTATACAGGACAGGTCATAAACTTACCAAAGCAACATGCATGGAGTTTTTGTCTGGCTCTGAATAGACAGCTACGGTTCGCACGCCCATTCTAGCAGCAGTGCGCTGCACACGACATGCAATTTCACCACGATTAGCTATGACCAGCTTGGTGATGGGACGATAAGTTACAGAAGTATGCTGGAGGCGAGTGCTCCCTGATCTAAGTGTCTGCCAGCCCCTGAGGAATCATGAAATTCTTGTAAAGATTACTGCTAATACATGTACATTTTTAATACAGTACATGTAGAGGTATACCCGTTTCAAATCAGGGAACGTGTAGAAATTGATTTGATTATGCCAATGAAGAGCTGCATATTTTGCATTAGTATTACTGAAAGAAGTTTCACAAAATCGTAACAACACTTTTGCAAACAAATTACGGAATAGGTGGGACTTGAACACATGGCAAGCAAGTCCTAAAACTCACAGACCAGTGTGTAAACCACTCGGCCAGCTGGCCAAGTGGTTTACACCACTGAAGTAGGGTGATCTGTTAGGGTGGCCACTTAGGTAAGGTGATCTGTTAAAGAAAAAACACTTTTACCATGAAAGTACGCACTCTATACATGCTTCATGTGAATATACACAAGGTATAAATAAATTGAGTACAAAACAATTAAGAAAAAATATTTACTTGAAAATAATTAGTCTGAATGTTTACAATGGCTGTAACAGCAGATCAATACTTAGATATGAGTAATTTTTTTTTTATGGTGCCAGTATCATAAGTGAAGAACATCATAAACCGGATCATCATTACCCAGGACCAACTGGATGTGTCTGTGCAAACATGTCATAAGGTCAGCTTGTGTTGGTGGTCAACATGGACCACGTCACATTGTGAATAGAAAAGACACAAACAAGATAATTCCCTAATTGTAGTTAACGTTTTACTATTGGGAGAAGCTGTACTGGCAGATTCAATAAAACTGGTCCCAAGAGAACTGCTGCCCACAATACACACTTGTTCATGGGTGGTGGTAACCATTTCACCATTGTAATAGTACGAGATCAAGGTATAATAATAAATCAAGGTATAATAAATCAAGGTACAATAATAAATCAAGGTACTGTATATTAATAAATCAAGTTACATTATTAAATTAATAAATGGTTTGGTCATTTAGAGAATGGAACAAAGTAGAATGACTTGGAGAGCACATAAATCTGTAACGGGAAGGAAGGCAGGGTAGGGGTCGTCCCTGAAAATATTAATAAATCAAGGTATAGTAATAAATCAAGGAATACAAACCAGATAATGTTTTACTATTAGGATGAACTTTACTGCCAGATTCAATAAGGTTTAAATAATAAGTTATTACAAGCGCCCCATTGGGGTCCTTGTAATAACTTATTATTTAAACCTTAAAAATTACAGCAGGTAAGTAATTTAACTATGTGAAAATCAGTTACAATAAAAGGAGATAAACTAGGAATACTACTATGTATGATAATCTATATAACAGTATTTGTGTATACCTGAATAAACTTCCTGTGCCTGGGGGGGGGATATATAGATGTGACAGTACAGTTATTACTGGTTTACCAAGTTGGCAGGACAATGTAGGACTTACTGAAGCAATAATCTGGTGTTGCAGCCTCTCATTATTACCAACATTATTAACAATAATAAACACGCTAGACCGGCTGGTCGTGTTGTTGGGTTTATAAGGTCCACTGACAGCTTCACTGTATCCAGCCTTCCTTACACATGTAATATATAATATGATAAGATAAGATTTCGTTCGGATTTTTAACCCCCGGAGGGTTAGCATCTCAGGATAACCCAAGAAAGTCAGTGCGTCATCGAGGACTGTCTGTCTTATTTCCATTGTGGTCCTCAATCTTGTCCCCCAGGATGCGACCCACACCAGTCGACTAACACTAAGGTACCTACTTACTGCTAGGTGAACAAGACAACAGGTGTAAGGAAACGCTTCGAAATGTTTCTACCCAGCCGGGAATCGAACCGAGGCCCTCCGTGTGTGAAGCGAGAGCTTTGCCAACCAGGCCACGGGGTCACCCATAATAAAAGTATCTTTATTTACTACAAGTACATGTACAAGGTATACAGACCATGGCTGACATAAATAACATACTACTATATAGAAAGCCGCTTGCTATACTGATCATTTCCCGCAAATTAGAAGTGAGCCAAAATGTACCTCATGAATAAGGCTACAGAAAGGAAGGAGAGTGATTTATATATATATATATATATATATATATATGCATATACTTATTTATATATATATGAATATTTATGTATATATATATATATATGAATACATGTATGTAGATATATAGAAAGAGAGAGAGAGAGAGAGAGAGAGAGAGAGAGAGAGAGAGAGAGAGAGAGAGAGAGAGAGAGAGAGAGAGAGAGAGAGAGAGAGAGATATCCTTGGGATGAAACAAATTTGATTCCAAACTGACCATGAAAAATCACGTTGTAAATCTTGCAAACAAGGCAGCCAGGAAGCTTACAGCACTTCGCCGTATCTTGCATCTGCTTGACAGCAGAAGTTGCAAGATTTTGTGCGAGGCACAAGTATGCTCACACCTTGAGTATGCTCCACTTTCTTGGTTCGCCTTTCCCCCTTCTCATCTGCGACTGCTTGACAGAGTAGAGAACAGAGCAAGACATCTCATCTCTCGCCTGGACCCATTCTGGATAGATCTGTCATTTCAGCAGAGCCTTCAACACAGGAGGGATGTGGGTGGCCTTACTGTTATGTACAAGGCCAATATTGTCAAAGTACCACACTTGGATCCACTTCGAGGACAGCGTGAAACAAGCTTTTATGCCACAAGACGGACAGAAAGCAGCAACTTCACTCTGGCTGCACCCTTCTCCAGAACATCACTCCATCTGAGATCATATATACCCAGGATGACTCAAGTATGGTACACATTCGTACAGCATAATGATGTAAACGAGATAAAGTCTGTTGATCAAATGAAAATGCTGGCCCACAGATGGCTCCAACTTCATCCTGTTCCCTACTTGTATGTCTCATAACAATAAAAATGCTTTCAAATGAGCTGATGTAGGTAACAGCTCTTAGCTTGTCACCAAAGTTAGGAATCCTTAACCTGTAAATAGCTTGTCAACAAAGCTAGGGATCGTTAACCTTTTCAAACCCTGTGTAAGAGAGAGAGAGAGAGAGAGAGAGAGAGAGAGAGAGAGAGAGAGAGAGAGAGAGAGAGAGAGAGAGAGAGAGAGAGAGAGAGAGAGAGAGAGAGAGAGAGAGAGAGAGAGAGAGTGTCTTCTTTCTTTGTTGGGTTTATGAGGGCCACTGACAACAAACTTGAAATTTCCAATTAGATCCGGTGGACCCCCTTGCCAAGCTCCAGCAGAGAGGGTCGCCCACACTCCCACCTGAGTTCAGTAACCGGCTTCCCACCAAAGACCGTTAAAGAATTTTCAGCAGAACAGAAAAAATGGAGCTAGCCAAAGTATAAACGTAAGTAACCATTCTACAGAATTCATTACCTTTGTAACTTGTGAGCTCATTACCTTTGTACCTAGTTCAGCTATCAAAACTTTGGGGGCCCAGTCCCTGGACCCATTACGTACCTCTGTAATCTGTAAATACCTTTGTAACTTGTCATGATTGTGACCAGACTTACCTGGAGTTCATTACCTTTGTAAATTGTGAGTTCATTACCTTTGTAAATTGTGAGTTCATTACCTTTGTAAATTGTGAGTTCATTACCTCTGTAACTTGCTCAGCTATCAAAACTTTGGAGTCCAGTCCCTGGACCAATTATGTACCTCTGTAATCTTTTGACTACCGCCCACAGGATGGGTATGGGGTGCATAATAAACATATTAAACTAAAAAAAACTGGCTAGAGTAAGCCGATGTACAGATGCCCCTCCTGTAGGGTGTCCAATGGGCAAAATAGACGAGAACAAACGTCCCAGTGAGAAAGGTAGAAATTTGTCACTGATACTCAGACGAGAGAGAGACGTCCATACCCGACGAAGGCTGGCGCCGAAGTCAACCCATGCTGCTTTGGCCCGCCTCATTTTAGTTCAATATGTTTATTATGCACCCCATACCCATCCTGTGGGCGGTAGTCAAAAGATTACAGAGGTACATAATTGGTCCAGGGACTGGACTCCAAAGTTTTGATAGCTGAGCAAGTTACAGAGGTAATGAATTCACAATTTACAAAGGTAATGAACTCACGAATTACAAAGGTAATGAACTCCAGGTAGGTCTAGTCACAATCATGTGGATTCCATCTCACATTGGTCTTCAGATGCATGATAGAACTGATAAATTGGCTAAGCTGTATGCTTTCAAAGAGGGAGTAGATTACAATCTTGGCTTGTCAGGTAGTAGTTTGAGAACAATAATACGAAAAGAACTTCAACTGAATTTTATGGACTTAAGGCTCATGGAGATTGACACCAGTGAGTCCATCTATCATCACTCTATCATGCAGGAGGAGCCACATGTCTACGGTGCATCCAACAAAATAAGCCCGCCTCATTGTGAGCAAAAACACATAACGCTCTACTCTACGGGACCATGACCATGAGGCGGGTCAAAGCAGCATGGGTTCGACTCTTTGGCTAGTTGCAGTGTTGTTATTGATCAATACCACTCGTTCGCGGGTACAATAATATAATATACTGCTTGTTGGACTAATACACCAAACAGGGAGTAGAATGAAATTAGCTCAGAGGCATCCACACCACCGTATGTCCTCGGATGACGGATACAACATCTAGCCTGGCTGGGTGCGTCATTCTTGAAGATTGTGTGATCCCGTGGACTAAAGCGTCATGTGTTTTCGCTCACCATGAGAGGAGCCAAAGCAGCATGGGTTCGACTCCTTGGCTAGTCGCGGTGTTAATGAATATACCCGATTTTACCTCTTCCCTAATATATCTTCTCTTATTTTAACTGCTTACGTAGTTAAGATACTTACGTGTTTTTAACTTAAATATAAACAATACTTATCAAAGGACCCCAATGAAAATAAGTCACTTTGATTTTTTTGGATTATCCTAGGTTGTTTATATATATGCTGCTATGTATGATAATCTATATAACTGTATTTGTGTATGACTGAATAAACTTACTTACCCAGGATGCGACCCACACCAGGTACCTAATTTACTGATGGGTGAACATGGAATTTTAAAACATCCTCACCTGGAAAATCCTAGAGGGACTAGTACCGAACTTGCACACGAAAATCACCCACTACGAAAGCAAAAGACTTGGCAGACGATGCACCATCCCCCCAATGAAAAGCAGGGGTGTCACTAGCACGTTAAGAGACCATACAATAAGTGTCAGGGGCCCGAGACTGTTCAACTGCCTCCCAGCACACATAAGGGGGATTACCAACAGACCCCTGGCAGTCTTCAAGCTGGCACTGGACAAGCACCTAAAGTCAGTTCCGGATCAGCCGGGCTGTGGCTCATATGTTGGTTTGCGTGCAGCCAGCAGCAACAGCCTGGTTGATCAGGCTCTGATCCACCAGGAGGCCTGGTCTCAGACCGGGCCGCGGGGGCGTTGACCCCCGGAACTCTCTCCAGGTAAACTCCAGGTAAACTCACCAGACGACTCCTTTACAATTTCATCTTCTAACCATGGAAAGACTGTCTTAATCACGCGCACTGAGGATGGATCATTGTGCCTTCTGCCTCAAATGCCCCGGCATGATAGTGGCTTTCTTTGTACTTAACAAATCAGAATTGTAAATGCACATTGTAACCTTGCAAAGAAATAAAATTTTTGTTTTGCTTCTCGAGAATTCCTGGAAGCCATCTAACTCAATCCTGTGAGAACACTACCTCGATGGGACATAACTCTTCTCCTGATAATTTGTATGGCAGTCAAGACAGGTACACATAGATACAGTTACATAAATTATCATACATTGCAGTATATGTATAGATTGCCTAGCATAACCCCCCAAAATCAAAGTGACTTATTTCCATTGAGGATCAACAAGTAGGCACCCTCACCATTACATGCCTAGGTGGTTAGATTAGGTAAGGTTCGTCAGGAAACAGGACAAGTGTTTCCTGATGCGGGTCTTAGTCAGATCTTCCTCTGTTGGGTTTCAGGGCCACTGACAGCATACGCCATATCGAGCCCGGTCTTAGTCAGATGGTGACCCGACATTGGAGCTTTTGATCATCTGACTGAGGCCTTCCGCTGGCTTACCGGTTCACCCCTTTAAAGATTAATGGTTATTATTATAACCATAATCTACAGCAATGTGATACCCGAGACCCTGGTGGGCTTATATAGTAAGTTTATTCAGGTATACACAAATACAGTTACATATATAATCATACATAGCAGCATATGTGTAGAGAACCTAGCTCCTAGAATAACCCAAAAAAGTCAAAGTTACTTATTTACATCGCTTAGTTTTGAGTATAATAATAGGCACAGCTCTCGCTTCACAGGCTGAGTGTCTAGTTCGATCCCCGGGAAGGGTAAAAACACTGGGCGTGTTTCCTTACACTTGTTATCCCGTTTACCTAGCAAGTAGGTACCTGGGTTAGTCAACTAATGTAAGTCGCATCCTGGAGGACAAGATTGAGGATGACAATGGGAACAAGGCAGACACTCCACTGATGACGCACTGCCTTTCCTGGATTATCCTGGGTGGCTAATCTTCCAGGGATAAAAATCCAGTCATATCACCACTGCCATATTACAAGTGAGGTTCGTGCTGACAATTCACCTTGAAAGTCAACCTGATTAATCATCTATTAGTTACAAGTTAATTTTAAGGGTGCTTGAAGTACTCTGCATCATGCCCGAGTAATGTACACTAATACTGCAGTTGTATGTTGTATTTTGTAGAAATATAGATTATTATTATTATTATTATTATTATTATTATTATTATTATTATTATTATTATGACTATTTTATTATTTTTATTATTGTTGTTGTTATTATTGTAAATGAACCTAACTAACAAAGGTTTCATACGCACGTAGAACACACTGGTTCTAACACTAAAGATCCTACTTGGATGATGTTTATCCCACAATGTTTGATCTACAAAGGATTCAATTTCATCTGTCGCCCAAGACATCGTTCAGGAAAGTCGATTCGAATCCCATTGTCTGAAATGTCTCTTGTTTTCCTTTCTCGTCAGCGGATCAAAACTGGATTTCTTATAATTTCGTCGAGAGAGAAGGTTCGGATTCCTTTGTAGTTTCCTCGGTTCTCCACCAGGCGGAGTTGAGTAGTAGATGAGAGGGAGGAGAGGGAAGCAAGGTGTAGATGAGAGGGAGGAGAGGGAAGCAAGGTGTAGATGAGAGGGAGGAGAGGGAAGCAAAGTGTAGATTGGAAATATGGTATAAACCTTGGTAATAAATACCGACAAGTTGGTTTAGAAAGACACGTAAGCAAACACTATAACATATTTATTAGAAAACGTTTCGGTCCTGGGACCTTGATCACTTCTAACATACAGAGGTAGAAAGACATTATATATATAGGCGGAGAGTGAGATGTGACGCACGTGACCTGAGGAATGTCATAAGAACATAGGAACACTGTAGGCCTTCTACAGTGTTCCTCCATTCTTATGTTCTTATGACATTCCTCAGGTCACGTGCGTCACATCTCACTCTCCGCCTATATATATATAATGTCTTTCTACCTCTGTATGTTAGAAGTGATCAAGGTCCCAGGACCGAAACGTTTTCTAATAAATATGTTATAGTGTTTGCTTACGTGTCTTTCTAAACCAGATTGGAAATATAAACACATATGCAGTATAATGTGATCCTTTATTGACTACGTTTCGCCCACACAGTGGGCTTTTTCAAGTCACAAACAGAACTACCTGGGGTGTTGTTAAAGATTCGCCGGTATTCTCCCGGCCCGGGCCCTTCCAAGTGGTGGCCCGGCACTGGCTCCCTGTCTAGGGAGTGTCTGAGACCTAAGTCTCCCATGGGAGGAGGCACAAGTACCCCCCTCATCTTGTGAGCTACAAACTCGGGCTCTGGCACCAACCATGCCCTAGAAGGGCAATGCATGGTGTCGATCGTGCTAGCGCTGTGCTCTCCTGTGTGGAGTGTCGTGTGTTGGTGTTCATTTTCATTCATGTTGATTCGCAGGTCCTTCTGGCCCAGGTCTTCTCCAGATGGTGACCCGGCAGTGGCCCCCCCGGGTGGGGGGTGACGATAATCATCTTTCTTCTTTCTTGGCCCTCCGGTTGGAGGATGTCGTCTTCTTCTATCTTGCGCTGACTTCCCCAAAGAGAAGCGCAGTCGGGCAGAGGCAGCAGTTACAGGGTTGATTGGAGCCACACCCCAGCTTTAGCGGACAGCAAAGTGCTGGGTGAATGGTCATGGATAGTCGTGCTAGACGAGGGTACCGTCTTCAAGGTCCCCATTCTGAAGCATCCTGAATTTCCTCTTTGAGGTGTACTCGACTTCCACAAGGTGTTGGGTGTTGGCAGTGAGTAGTCTGGTCATGTCTGCAGTGGTGTATGTAGCAGTTTGGTCGTAGGTATACTTGACTGTTCCGTCCTGGAGGTGATGATGGATTTCTGAAGACAGCATTCTGTTCTTAAACTGCTTGGTTGTGTAGAAGTATACACCCTTCAGATATCGGACTTGTTGTGGTGCAGCAGTGTCAGTGGCAGTGGCACTGTGGGGTGCATCTGCAGTGACTTGTGTTTTTGCATTCTTGGCTGGTGGCTGAACTGGTGAAGGCGAGATTTCCGACTGGTCAGTTGCTCTAGCAGTGGATGAAAGTGGTAGTGGACTCTCATTGGTGGGGTTTGCCGACGTCTCAGTGGTCTCTGATTGGTCCATCTCTGTGTCTAGTGGAGGTTGTGACAGCGGTGGAGCAGCGGTGATGCTGGTAATATTTGCAGTAGATTTTAGGATCTCAGTGGAAGGTGGTGATGCAGGGAATGTGAGGCCAGGCATATTATTTAGTTTGAAAAGTTCATTGATGGTGGTGTTGAAGGAACCAGGCTCAACTGCATTCTGTACATGAGCATACATAATGCAACAAAGAATCTTGGTGGAGTCGGCAGTAGGTGCTGGCAGGGAAGTCCACAGGGTTGGCTATAACCTCGTGAGGTATTGTATTGGATACAAATACAGCTGTGCCTCTGCAGTGAATGCCCGGGTCCATGTGCCGAAAATACCCAGCAAAACCGGGTAGTCTTGGGCACATAGTCGGGACAGTCAGAGTTTCTTGTAGCAAGACGATATCAACCCGATCCCGAATTACTGCCTCCAGCAAGAGGTGCTGTTTGCCCCTCAGGCCCTGAATGTTCCATTGTAGGACCCTGAGGGTGTGATTTGGTACCGAGGTTATTCCATCGCTGTTGTTTCCTGAGCTGGAGACTGAGTCCTGCCCGCTCTGAGAACCTGCAAATTCATGGCATCCACTGTCTCCTCTTCGGTCAGAAAGCACACTCTCAGGAGAGTACTGACCATCTGCCGGAATGCGCTCTGTTGTTCCGTGGAGTTGATTGTGTTGCAAATAAGATCCGTGAACACCTTGATGAGTGCTACGAGATCCTCCCTGGTGAGGGCCTGCTTTGGAGATGGGTTCGAAACAGTGGATATTATCTGGGCTGCTGTGGTCTGTAGGGACTGCTGAGGGTTGGATTTCTTTATTGTATGCACCGTGGTCTGTTGCTGTATACCAGGTTGAGTAGCCGGGATCTGCTGGTGAGGTGCCAGTTGAGTCTGCAAAGCGCCTGTGCAGGGTAAGGAGTGCCTGCGTTGTCGTGCTATGGCCGGTGGGGGCTCGTTTAGTGCAGCCTGCTGATCGCATTGACCCGATGCACCCTGTTGACGCCTCCTGTTCCTCTTGTTTCTGTTTCTTCGTTGAGGTAGGGGTGCAGGAGGTTCTTGACCTTGACGTCTGGTTGAGGCTTCTAGGGTTGGGAATTCCTGGGCATTGACTTGGTTTAGCTGCTGAGAGATCTGCGGTATGGCAGGGTTCTCTGCACCCATCGTTTGATGATCCGTCGTAGCCTGTTGCCGAGTTTTTGGCGTCTTCCAGACTTCTTGAATTCTAGAGAGCCTCTCGGGGCATCGAGGATTCCAGGCATGGTGTTTCTGCCTGCAGTTCGGGCATTGTGGAGTGGGTGGCGATGCATTTTTTCAGCTTGGTGATTCATTCCTCGGTAGGGTGGTGCTGGCTGCAGACACCGCAGATTACTCTGTTCGGACAGAGTGCACCCAGGTGTCCATAACGCTGACACTTGAAACAGCGAACTGGTTCTGCTGTGAAGGTCCTGACATCGTACCTGCCCCAAGAACCGAGGTCCAGCTGGGATGGCAGTGGTCCTACATGCTGAATGAGAACCTGTCGGGTTGGTGCGTTGCCTGCCGTCTTTGCCTTGAGACGTTGAGCTGACACCACACTGGGGTGAGCTGCTACTGCCTCGATGGGCATCATCAGCGGGTATCGCATCACTACACCCTTGGTGATCTTCTGCCGAGAGTCCAGTTCCTCCAGGGTGAATGAGCGATCTGTCTCCATGACTCTCTTCAAGGTGGTATACATTTCCTTGTTGAGAGGAGTCAATATTGGTTCTCCCCTCAAGTTGAACCATATCTTGAACTTCAGGTTGTGTCGTGATTCCAGGTATGAAACAACCCCATAGTGGGTTCTGTGGTCCCCATAAGACTTCACCTTGAATTTGCCAGGTCGGTTGAGCTGGTTTGCCTGCTCCTTGGACGGACGGTGCTTCTTCTTCTTGTCCACAGTGTTCCATCCCTCTTGGTTTTCGGGGGGTGCGGTGTTTATTTCCGCACCTGTTTCTATTGTCGCTGGCTCCATGATTGGGACTGTCAGATCTGCTACAATGTGAGCAGGATCTTCCTCTTCCTCTCGCAACTTCTTCGCTAGAATTTCGCCCCACATTTCCAAATCTGAGTCCTCCGTCGTGTTCATGGAGCATCGTGGCCTCTTCTTTTCGGCAGAAGCCATGTGCCTATCTTGTGATAAGGTAGAGAACTCCGTGAACTGAGAGTGTGTCAATGGATTGTCGTAATACGACAATCCACTGTGTCGGTATTTTATACCATTTATTTCCAAGGTGTAGATTGTAATAATCCTAATAGCAATAACAGTAATATCAAGAGATATCAAACCGGTAATAATAAGAGAACATACAAAAAAAAGGAGAGATAAATATCAGTAGTCATTTATAAAACAATATATATTTATTTTAATTGCAAAAACATACATCAACATTTACAAACATTGTTAAGCAATGTTGCAGGTCATGGATACTCTAAAATATAAACATGGTCCTGCACATATATCATGTTTAGATAGGCAATGTTATTTCCAAGCACAAATACTTCTATGCCAATTATTATTCCTGCATTATACACCTGCTTCGCAAATCTCTTGAGAGTACGAAGTTTACGGTATGGGTTCACTGTGCTGGAAACAGACAGACAGTCCAGTATTTCTTCGGCCGACGTCGTTCCCATTTCTCTGGTAATGTGTATGATGACGTCTCTTATTAAGTCGACTTCATTGTCGAATCTGTGAATCGTAGAGCCAGTTTGTGTTTGCGGATCTTCGACGGAAGATGTGTAAGATCTCGAAGCAAAGTTCCAGAAAAGTTCCGCATATCTATAAGGAGATTGAGCGTACTGTAGAGTTAAGTTGTTCATTGCAGGAAGTTCAATAACGTGAACAAGAGGGTGGTTGAGTGAGCAGTGAGTCTCGTTGCTCGGCTCAGAAATTATATAGCAGGGTCACCAGCCATCAGGTGACCTACAGCTGGTGAGGTCACAGTACACGTTAGAACTGCCGTCCAGTGCCACACACGTCCTTCTCTAACCCAACCCTTCTCAATCGTATATGCATTTGTCCAACCTATTTTTAAATCTAACCAAGGTTTTAGTTGGCTGAACATAAGAATGGAGGAACACTGCAGAAGGCCTAATGACCCATACAAGGCAAGTCCTTATCAAAATCACCACTGGAGTTTACCTGGAGTTTGCCTGGAGAGAGTTCCGGGGGTCAACGCCCCCGCTGCCCGGTCTGTGACCAGGCCTCCTGGTGGATCAGAGCCTGATCAACCAGGCTGTTGCTGCTGGCTGCACGCAAACCAGCGTACGAGCCACAGCCCGGCTGGTCAGGAACCGACTTTAGCTACCCACGAATTTAGAACATAAGAACATAACCTTATTAACTCATTTGCAAGTCCCACCTTTCTCACCCATATATTTATCTAATCTGAATATGAAGCTACCCAAGGTTTTAGCTTCAACAACAGTCTCCCTGCTAGACAAACTGTTCCATTCATCGGATTCTTTATTTCCAAACCAGTACTTACCTTTAAGAACATAAGAAATGAGGTAAGACACATATGCAACAGTTAGGTATCTTTATTATGAAACGTTTTGCCTATAGGTTTCTTCAGTCAAGTACTTGACTGAAGAAGCCTACTGTGTAGGCAAAACGTTTCATAATAAAGATACCTAACTGTTGCATATGTGTCTTACCTAACAACCTGTCGGTATTTTATACCATTTTAATGTTCATAAGAAATGAGGAACACTGCAGCAGGCCTGTTGGCCCATACTAGGCAGGTCCTTTATAATTCATCTCACTAACAAAACATTTGCCCAACCCAATTTTCAATGCCACCCAAGAAACAAGCTCCGATGTGCAAGTCCCACTCAAATCCAACCCCTCCCACTCATGTACTTATCCAACCTAAATTTGAAACTACCCAAAGTCCCAGCCTCAATAACCCAACTAGGTAGACTGTTCCACTCATCAACTACCCTATTTCCAAACCAATACTTTCCTATGTGAACATTAAAATGGTATAAAATACCGACAGGTTGTTAGGTAAGACACATATGCAACAGTTAGGTATCTTTATTGTGAAACGTTTCGCCTACACAGTAGGCTTCTTCAGTCAAGTACAGAAAAGTTGATATCAACTTTTCTGTACTTGTAATAAAGTTGGTAGAATTACCGACAATATGTAAAGTAAAAGGACACAAGTGCAACTAATGTGACATTTATTGTGGCAACGTTTCGCTCTCCAGGAGCTTTATCAAGCCATTACGGTAATGGCTTGATAAAGCTCCTGGAGAGCGAAACGTTGCCACAATAAATGTCACATTAGTTGCACTTGTGTCCTTTTACTTTTCTGTACTTGACTGAAGAAGCCTACTGTGTAGGCGAAACGTTTCACAATAAAGATACCTAACTGTTGCATATGTGTCTTACCTAACACTTTCCTATGTCCTTTCTAAATCTAAACTTATCTAATTTAAATCCATTACTGCGGGTTCTCTCTTGGAGAGATATCCTCAAGACCTTATTAATATCCCCTTTATTAATACCTATCTTCCACTTATACACTTAAGAACATAAGAACATAAGAAAGGAGGAACACTGCAGCAGGCCTGTTGGCCCATACTAGGCAGGTCCTTTACAATTCATCCCACTAACAAACATTTGACCAACCCAATTTTCAATGCCACCCAAGAAACAAGCCCCGATGTGCAAGTCCCTCTCAAATCCAACCCCTCCCACTCATGTACTTATCCAACCTAAATTTGAAACTACCCAAAGTCCTAGCCTCAATAACCCAACTAGGTAGACTGTTCCACTCATCAACTACCCTATTTCCAAACCAATACTTACCTATGTCCTTTCTAAATCTAAACTTATCTAATTTAAATCCATTACTGCGGGTTCTCTCTTGGAGAGATATCCTCAAGACCTTGTTAATATCCCCTTTATTAATACCTATCTTCCACTTATACACTTCGATCAGGTCTCCCCTCATTCTTCGTCTAACAAGTGAATGTAACTTAAGAGTCTTCAATCTTTCTTCATAAGGAAGATTTCTAATGCTATGTATTAATTTAGTCATCCTACGCTGAATGTTTTCTAACGAATTTATGTCCATCCTGTAATATGGAGACCAGAATTGAGCTGCATAATCTAGGTGAGGCCTTACTAATGATGTATAAAGCTGCAGTATGACCTCTGGACTTCTGTTGCTTACACTTCTTGATATAAATCCCAGTAATCTATTTGCCTTATTACGTACGCTTAGGCATTGCTGTCTTGGTTTAAGGTTGCTGCTTACCATAACCCCCAAGACCTTTTCGCAATCTGTATGGCTAAGTTCTACATTATTTAACTTATAAGTGCTAGGGTTATGGACACTCCCGAGCTTCAGAACCTTGCATTTATCTACATTGAACTGCATCTGCCACTTTTCTGACCAAGAGTAGAGTTTGTCTAAATCCTCCTGAAGTTCCCTAACATCTACGTTTGAATCAATTATCCTACCTATCTTCGTGTCATCGGCGAATTTGCTCATATCACTAGTAATTCCTTCATCAAGATCATTGATATATTTTATAAACAACAACGGGCCCAAGACTGATCCCTGTGGAACGCCACTTGTTACTGATCCCCACTCGGATTTAACCCCATTTATGGACACTCTCTGCTTCCTGTCTGTGAGCCATGATTCGATCCACGAGAGCACCCTTCCCCCAATGCCATGAGCTGCTACTTTCTTCAACAGTCTTTGGTGCGGAACTCTATCAAATGCCTTACTAAAATCTAAGTAAACAATATCAAATTCTTTATCGTGGTCAACAGCCTCAAAAGCTTTACTGAAGAAAGTTAATAAATTAGTTAGACAAGACCGGCCTCTTGTGAATCCATGCTGAGTATCATTAATCAAGCTATGCTTATCGAGATGGCTTCTTATAATCTCTGCTATAATTGACTCTAGTAATTTGCCTACAACTGAGGTCAGGCTTATTGGGCGGTAATTTGACGGTAACGACTTGTCCCCTGTTTTAAAAATAGGAATTACATTAGCCATCTTCCACATATCAGACACTACACCTGTTTGAAGAGATAAATTAAAAATATTAGTTAATGATTCACAGACTTCCATTTTGCATTCCTTTAGAACCCTTGAAAAAACCTCATCAGGACCCGGTGACTTATTTTGCTTCAGTCGGTCTATCTGCTTCACAACCATTTCACTAGTGACTGTGATGTTACATAATTTATCTTCTTCTGATCCACTATAAAAATTAATTACCGGAATATTATTAGTGTCTTCCTGTGTAAAAACCGAGAGAAAATAATTATTTAAAATCGAGCACATTTCATTCTCTTTGTCAGTAAGATGCCCATAGTTATTTTTAAGGGGACCTATCTTATCTCTGACTTTTGTTCTATAGACCTGGAAAAAACTTTTTGGGTTAGTTTTAGAATCCCTAGCAACTTTAATTTCATAGTCTCTTTTAGCTTTTCTTATCCCCTTTTTAATGTCCCTCTTAATGTCAATATACTGATTCATAAGATGACCCTCGCCTCTTTTGATACGCCTATGAATTCCTTTCTTATGCCCTAGTAGATATTTCATCCTATTATTCATCCATTTTGGGTCATTTCTATTTGATCTAATTTCCTTATAAGGGATAAACGTTCTTTGAGCAGCATGTATTGTGTTCAGAAAAATGTCATATTGATAGCTCTCTTCGTTACCCCAGTCAACAGATGATAAGTGTTCTCTAAGCCCATCGTAATCTGCTAAGCGAAAATCTGGGACTGCCACTGAGTTATCCCTACTATCATACTTCCATTCAATTCTAAATGTAATTGATTTGTGGTCGCTAGCACCCAGTTCCTCTGAAACTTCTAAATTATTAACAAGGGATTCATTGTTTGCCAGAACTAAGTCAAGCAGGTTATTACCCCTTGTAGGTTCTGTCACAAACTGCTTCAAAAAACAATCCTGAACTACTTCTAAGAAATCGTATGATTCTAAATTCCCAGTCAAGAAATTCCAATCAATATGACTAAAGTTAAAGTCTCCTAGAATTACTACATTATCGTGCCTTGTGGCCCTAACAATTTCCTCCCATAGTAGTCTCCCCTGGTCCCTATCTAAATTTGGGGGACGGTATATCACACCTAAAATTAATTTTTCATGCCCCTCTGAAAATTCTATCCAAACAGACTCTGTACGTGTTACTTCAGACTTAATACCCGTTTTTATGCAACAGTTCAAGCGATCTCGGACATACAATGCCACCCCACCCCCCTTCCCGATACTTCTATCTACTTGGAACAATTTAAAACCCTGAATGTGACATTCTGCAGGCATGTCCCGACGTTTTGAATTAAATCACGTCTCAGTAATGGCAAATACATCTATGTTACCTGCACTAGCAACTAGTCTCAACTCGTCCATCTTATTCCTAGCACTGCGACTATTTGTGTAATAAATATTTAATGACCCTCCTCTCTCTTTACCCTTCCTGCTCCTTTCTGTTATTCCACTAAACCTATTACTGTCCTTGTCAATTAGTGCCACTGGGTTTCCAATATCCTCCTCATTTTGCCTATTACTAGTTCTCCTACTACTCATGTTACTACCCTGCGACTTCAGAGTTTTCCCGCCAAAACCCATACCACTAACTATTCCTAGTTTAAAGACCTAACAGCTCCCTCCACTGCGTTGGCCAGTGCTCCCACCCCACACCTAGATAAGTGAACCCCATCCCTGGCATACATGTCATTTCTGCCATAGAAGAGGTCCCAGTTGTCAATGAATGTTACCGCATTTTCCTTACAGTATTTGTCCAGCCAGCAATTGACACCAATTGCTCTGGACAACCATTCATTTCCAACTCCTCTCCTTGGCAAAATGCCACATATGACAGGTTTCCCACCCTTCCTCCTAATTATCTCTATTGCTGACCTATACCTGCTAATCACGTCCTCACTCCTACGTCAGCCAAATACGTTGCCTCCAGCACTGAGACAGATAATAGGATTGCTCCCATTACCTCTCATGATGTCATCCAGACGGCTAACAATATCCTTCATCCCAGCCCCAGGAAAACACACTCTCTGCCTCCTACTCCTATCCTTCAAGCAGAATGCCCTATCCATGTACCTAATCTGGCTATCCCCAACAACAACAATGTTTTTACCTTCCTTGGCGTCGTCCGTCGTGATGCTCCGAGTAGTCGACTCACATTCGCCAGGTAGCATTACACCACTTGTAGAATTCGTCAAGACGTTCTCGATGGTCTTCGTTGGGGTTTCTAGGGATGTCTTACTCACGTCTGCCAATGCTTCTTTGGTGCTCGTTGTGGCATTCCCAGTAGAACACTCACATTCGTCAGGTAGCACCGAGAATGAGTTGGTAGTTTCCACGGTAGTCTTCTGGTTTCTCGTTGTTTCTGCCTCTTCAACCGTTTTCTTGATCTTCAGCTTGGTTCCATGTTGACCGGCCACTGACCAAGCTCCCCTCTTAACCTTGGGACTCACAACAGAAGGATTACTACGAATCCTCTTGTTCTCCTCCGTTAATCGCCGTATCTCCATCTTAGCAACTCTGAGCTCTTCTCTCAGCTGCTGGTAAAGTTGCTCAAGAGAGGGCATCCTGGCACAGATTCACAGAGAGCACACAAACAGGTCTTCACAGAGCTAAGTACACGTCACCACTGAGCTAAGTACACGTCACCACTTCAAAATATCAATATTGTTTCAAACTTTGGAACAATGCTCTTCTCCAGACTGAGGGACTGACCACCTCAAAACTTTAAGGGTGATGGACTGATTACATCGTCTTCAAGTCTCTTCTGCTTCTATGAACTTTTCTGTACTCGACTGAAGAAGCCTACTGTGTAGGCGAAACGTTTCGAAATAAAGATACCTAACTGTTGCATATGTGTCTTACCTAACAATCTGTCGGTATTTTATACCATTTTTAATGTTCAACAACAATATTCTTGATAAATTAGACACATGTGCAACTCTTGGGTATCTTTATTGAGGAAACGTTTCGCCACACAGTGGCTTCATCAGTCCATACGTAGGAGAAACTAGAAGAACAGGAGGAGAATGAGGTAATCAGTCCCTCAACCTTGAGTCGATGTGTTCAGTCCATCAATCTTGAGTAGAATACGGCATATGAGCGGAGAAGCAGCTTATAAACCGTATGGCAGGAGAGGTGCAGCAGTCATAGGTGGTGTCACATTTGTTCAATGTGGAAGTAGGTCGTGCCCAAGAATTAGGCAAGCGAAGAATTCCTAAGTATTAAGATCCCAAGAAGTTGCAGTGTCTGACAGGTTTGTAGATGAATGGTTCAGAGAACCGACATGTTGATAAATTAGACACATGTGCAACTCTTGGGTATCTTTATTGAGGAAACGTTTCGCCACACAGTGGCTTCATCCGTCCATAGGTGGTGTCACCACCTATGACTGCTGCACCTCTCCTGCCATACGGTTTATAAGCTGCTTCTCCGCTCATATGCCGTATTCTATTCAAGATTGATGGACTGAACACATCGACTCAAGGTTGAGGGACTGATTACCTCATTCTCCTCCTGTTCTTCTAGTTTCTCCTACGTATGGACTGATGAAGCCACTGTGTGGCGAAACGTTTCCTCAATAAAGATACCCAAGAGTTGCACATGTGTCTAATTTATCAACATGTCGGTTCTCTGAACCATTCATCTACAAACAATATTCTTACCTTCCTTGTTGTCGTTCGTCGTGACGGTCCCAGTAGTCGACTCACATTCGTCGGGTAGCACCGAGAATGCGTTGGAGGTTTCCACAAGAGTTTCCACAGCAGTCTCTTTCTTCTTGATTCGTCTTCTTGATCGTCAACTTCGTCCCCTGCTGTCCAGTCACTCACCACGATCCCTTCTTGACCTGAGGACTCGAAACAGGAGGACTACTACTAATCCTCTTGTTTTCCCCGGTCAATCGCCGTGTCTCCATCTTTGCTACCCTCAATTCTTCCTTAAGCTGCTGGTAAAGTTGCTCGATGGAGGGCATCTTGGTTCAGTCCACGGAGAGCACTCAAGACACTTCTTCACAGAGTTAAGTACAGGTCACCACTGAGTTAAGTACTTTTTATTTTTTTTATTAACACACCGGCCGATTCCCACCAAGGCAGGGTGGCCCGAAAAAGAAAAACTTTCATCATCATTCACTCCATCACTGTCTTGCCAGAATGGTGCTTTACACTACAGTTTTTAAACTGCAACATTAACACCCCTCCTTCAGAGTGCAGGCACTGTACTTCCCATCTCCAGGACTCAAGTCCGGCCTGCCGGTTTCCCTGAACCCCTTCATAAATATTACTTTGCTCACACTCCAACAGCACGTCAAGTATTAAAAACCATTTGCCTCCATTCACTCCTATCAAACACGCTCACGCAGTTAAGTAATTGTCCCCTTGAAAATCCAGTCGACTTCTCACTGCTGATTAAAAGGAAAGACCACTGGAGCTGATGACACCTTTCGGATTACGGAACTTGGTTGCTTATGAGAATGAGGTAATCAGTCCCCCAACCTTGAGTCGATGTGGTCAGTCCTTCAATATATATATATATATATATATATATATATATATATATATATATATATATATATATACAAAAAATAGAAAAAACAATGTATACCAATTATCTCGAAATTATCGAAGTCATTTAAATATAATTGAATTTCCAGAAGGAAAGTCTTTAGGTTGTTTGGCGTATTAATTGGATCCTTCCAATTATAACTCTGAGTCAGTCTTCAGAATGGAAAAAATCCAATTTTTCGTAGCGTTTTTTATTTTTTATCCAATTATCCGAACAAAGCTTTTATAATTATGTTGCGATCAATGCTTTTGTTCTCTTTTGTTTGTTGTTGTTCTTTGAGGAATCAGGTCATCAGGTTCTGTGAGAAATCAGGTCCTCAGGTTCTGTGAGGAATCAGGTCCTCAGGTTATATGAGGGATCAGATTCTCAGGTTATATGAGGAATCAGATCCTCAGGTTATATGAGGAATTAGATCCCCAGGTTCTGAGAAATCAGTTTCTGTGAGGAATCAGGTCCTCAGGTTATATGAGGAATCAGGTCCTCAGGTTATATGAGGAATCAGGTCCTCAGGTTACATGAGGAGTCAGGTCCTCAGGTTACATGAGGAGTCAGGTCCTCAGGTTATATGAGGAATTAGGTTCTCAGGTTCTGAGAAATCAGGTTTTGTGAGGAATCAGGTCCTCAAGTTCTGTGAGGAATTAGGTCCTCGTCTATTACACTCTTTATTGCTGTTGTTGTTCTCCTGCTCCTTCTCTTTCTTTTTCTCTTCCTCCTCTTTCTTTTTCTCTTCCTCCTCTTTCTTTTTCTCTTCCTCCTCTTTCTTTTTCTCTTCCTCCTCTTCCACCTCCTCCTCCTCCGTTTCCTCCTTCTCCTTCTCCTCCATATCCTCCTCCTCCACCTCCTCTTCCGCCTTCTCCACCTTGTCCTGCTCTGTGGCCACCGCCAAAGCTAATTAAATCAACATTTCCCAAACATGTGTACGCCGTGGGCTAACCTCAAAGAAAAAACTGCATGTGCTTCCTCTTCTCTCTCTCTCTCTCTCTCTCTCTCTCTCTCTCTCTTTCTCTCCCTCCACACACACACACACACATGAACTCTGGTACTGAGAAGTCAAATCTCAGGAGAGCTCCTAATACCGACACATTCTGCATCAACGACAGGAAGGAGGATGAACAAATGACTGAAAGGGAGCCACAATAGAGGAGAATGAAGCAAAATTGGAACAGAGAATAAGATATCAGTTATGAGGATGCCTTCACCAAATTCAACTTAAATAACAGAAACATCCAGTGAGATCAAATTAACCATGTCCTAAATGAAACAAGCTGGGAAGATATCCTGAACAACATGGATGTAAACCTTTTCTTAGAAAGAATTAACTGTGGCACCTGAAGTATGCTCAAGGCACAGCCCCTCAAGAAAAAAGAAAAAAATGTAAACCAGAAAAAGAGAGACGCTCCCTCTACAGGCAAATGCGAAGAATCAAAGAGCTGTGATGAATGGTTTAAAAAACCGACAAGTTGAAGAATTGAGACACTTATGCAACACGTATGTGTTGCATAAGTGTCTCAATTCTTCAACTTGTCGGTTTTCTAAACCATTCATCACATCTGTCAGACACTGCAACATCATGGGATCTTGGTACAAAGACTTCAACGCTTGCCCAACCTTTGGACGACGACCTACTTACACTAGTGGCAGGTCCCACTGTGATCCCGCCTCCTCCTGCTTCACCTCATCTCACTGCAGTATATAAGCCACCTCTCTGGCCCTATTGTGCATTTCCTACAAGAGTGATGGACTGAACACATCAATTCCAGGTTGAGGGACTGAATACCTCAAACTTCTCCTCTCCTTACCCATTTCTACTTTGTATTGGATTGATGAAGCCACTGTGTAGCGAAACGTTTCTTCAATAAAGATTCCCATGTGTTGCATAAGTGTCTCAATTCTTCAATCAAAGAGCTGCTCAAAGGGGACAGTATATCTGAAATTTGGTTAATTCCAGACTCGTGGTTCTCTGTGTTCATCAAGAACTGCAAGAAACCCCTTTCACGTGCCTTAAATATTCTGTGGAGAGGGAGTATAAACACAAGGGTCGTCTCAGAGTCACTAAAAAACAACAGAAGGCCTACTGGCCCATACGTTAAGTAAGCTACCCAAGAATTTGCTTCAATACTCCTAGAATTTGCTTCAATACTCCTAGAATTTGCTTCAGTACTTCTAAAATTTGCTTCAGTACTTCCAGAATTTGCTTCAGTACTTCTAGAATTTGCTTCAGTACTTCTAGAATTCGCTTCAGCACTTCTAGAATTTGCTTCAGTACTTCTAGAATTTTCTTCAGTACTTCTAGAATTCGCTTCAGCACTTCTAGAATTTGCTTCAGTACTTCTAGAATTTTCTTCAGTACTTCTAGAATTCGCTTCAGCACTTCTAGAATTCGCTTCAGCACTTCTAGAATTCGCTTCAGCACTTCTAGAATTTGCTTCAGTACTTCTAGAATTTGCTTCAGTACTTCTAGAATTCGCTTCAGCACTTCTAGAATTTGCTTCAGTACTTCTAGAATTTTCTTCAGTACTTCTAGAATTCGCTTCAGCACTTCTAGAATTTGCTTCAGTACTTCTAGAATTTTCTTCAGTACTTCTAGAATTTGCTTCAGCACTTCTAGAATTTGCTTCAGTACTTCTAGAATTTGCTTCAGTACTTCTAGAATTCACTTCAACACTTCTAGAATTTGCTTCAATATTTCTAGAATTTGCTTCAGTACTTCTAGAATTTGCTTCAATATTTTTAGAATTTGCTTCAGTACTTCTAGAATTTGCTTCAGTACTTCTAGAATTCACTTCAACACTTCTAGAATTTGCTTCAATATTTCTAGAATTTGCTTCAGTACTTCTAGAATTTGCTTCAGTACTTCTAGAATTCACTTCAACACTTCTAGAATTTGCTTCAATATTTCTAGAATTTGCTTCAGTACTTCTAGAATTTGCTTCAGTACTTCTAGAATTTGCTTCAACACTTCTAGAATTTGCTACAATGCTTCTAGAACTTGCTTCAGTACGTTAGATAAATGGACACATATACAATTAATGTGACATTTGATTGTGAGAACGTTTCGCTCTCCACAATGCCTCGCCAATTACCTTACCTTCCTCCATCAGTTTCCACTCTACTCTCCCTCGCCTCGCACTTTTCTCCCTGCACAATTTCTCCCCTAGTAAATTTTTCCCTTATATGTCCCGCAGCACAATTTCCCCAGCACGCTCGTCTCCTGCCTTGCAAAATATCCCCACCTTTCCTCCTTTCAAATTTCTCTTTGAGTCATTAATTCTTGCAAAACATGGACTATATATGTAGACCAGTTGAATATATATTTTTTTTTCTGTTGACTGGTCAGGTGAGGTGGAAGACCAGTTTCGAAATCATGGAAACGATCTGTTGTTGTTGTTTTAATTAGCCTTCCGAGTGTTGTTATGCTGTGTCGTAAAACTGTTTTATTAATGGGATTTTTTTTTGATACGCTGGGAATGAGAATGATTGTGACCGGCACGCTGGTTTGTGCGTTTATCTGTGTGCCTCTTTGTCTCTCTCTCTCTACTACCACACTCATCTGTGTGTCTCTCTCTGCCTATCTTCCCCTTGTTGCTGTGCCACATCTCTGTAACATCCTGTCCCTATCCACCCTATCAATTCCTCTCAGTATTTTATATGTTATTATCAAGTCCCCCCTATCTCTCCTGCCCTCCAGTGTCGTCAGATTGGTTTCCCTTAACCTCTCCTCGTAGGACATACCCCTTAACTCCGTGTGTATATGTGTACTTACCTATTTGGGGTTGCAGAGGTCGATTCACAGCTCCTAGCTTAAAGACAATCCAGCGCATTCGTGTAAGAGTCTGATTTTTGGCTATGTACAACTGCTGAAACTAAAAACGAATCTAATTCGAACAACCCGCCACTGTTGTTGTATAATGAACGCTTATCATGCTCTATAATTGCCGAGTTTACAATATCCCGTTGAAGGCGAGAGGAACAAGGGACAGTGACTGTTGCTTCTGACCAGTTTGTCGGGTTATTGAAATTTCCCCTCAAGGGGGGTTCCTTGGCGCTGGTGAGGAGCTCTTGATCTAGGGAAGTGAATCTGTGCTCCGGTTCCCTGAATTGAACCTGAATACCTTCCATCCCTCCCCAAGCACTGTATAATCCCTGCGGGTTTAGCGCTCCCCATGATTAAAATATAATAATTGAAATTTCGGCCTTTCGTGGTGAGGGTATGGAGACCCTTCAGGGGCTATGACGCGAGCTCCAATTCCTCGGATCAAGACCGTGTCATTAGGATTTTGTTAATATATTCACAAAGCCGTATATAGTTACTGAAATACGGACTTTCCTTGCTCAGAGCGACGCAGCTCCATTTCCTCGTATCAAGATTTATAAATGTGAAAAGAGCTCCAATTCCTCGGATCAAGACTATGTGAGCAAGAATTTTACTTTCTCAGTTATATGCTTACTGAGTTACTAAAACATGGTATCTGGTACCCTTAGAGTTTAGTACTCTAGTGGACATTTTATTGTAGTAAAGATGTTACAGCTCTTGGTCCCAAAGATAAGCTCCAGCCCCCTTATGAGGAATTAGACAAGCTACAGCTCTAGGTCTCCCAAGGAGATCTAGAGCAAAAACGCTCACTCTGTGTCTCCTCGGATTTCATCCTCTTCTCTGCAACATTGTAAGCTCCTGATGATGTGTTGATTGCAACACGAAAGGCCTAGAGCTATCTTTCAACTCCCCCTATGATTGTTTTGTATATATATATATATATATATATATATATATATATATATATATATATATATATATATATATATATGTATGTATATATATATATATATATATATATATATATATATATATATATATATATATATATATATATATATATATATATATATATATATATATATATATATATATATATATATAAATAATGATAATAAATATTTTATTGATTTAGAGTTCACTGATACTTCTTACTTAGTCTCGAGGTAATGATCGTAAACTCTGGCTGGTTCTGAAGACCTTGCAGCCATAATTCCTTCCAAGTTGATGGATGGACAAAACTTTGCAGTCTTTCTTGACCTTGAGAAGTCTCGCTTCGATCATTCATTAGTCACAAGACAGCAAAACCTTCGTTATTAACTGTGGTCACTGCTGGAACTACTGACATCAATTCGCTAAACCTGTCAGCAATTTTTTTCCAAGTCGTTCAGTTTTATAAAACCCAAAACACCTATTATAGTCTGACCTCTGACTTTATTTTTGGCATGTGTTGGGTAACTAAAGTAACACTGTAGCAACGTTTTGCTCTCCAAGAGCTTGGTCAAGCTCTCTTCTGACGTTTCGCTCTCCAGGAGCTTGGTCAAGCTCTCTTCTGACGTTTCGCTCTCCAGGAGCTTGGTCAAGCTCTCTTCTGACGTTGTAAACAATACTTATTTCATTAAGCGGGTTTGGAAATTCTAGTTTAAACTCCCATCAGGACGGGGCACAGCATCTCTAAGATCAATAATGTTACCATCAGGACGGGGCACAGCATGTCTAAGATCAATAATGTTACCATCAGGACGGGGCACAGCATCTCTAAGATCAATAATGTTACCATCAGGACGGGGCACAGCATCTCTAAGATCAATAATGTTACCATCAGGACGGGGCACAGCATCTCTAAGATCAATATTGTTACCATCAGAACGGGGCACAGCATCTCTAAGATCAATAATGTTACCATCAGGACGGGGCACAGCATCTCTAAGATCAATAATGTTACCATCAGGACGGGGCACAACATCTCTAAGATCAATAATGTTACCATCAGGACGGGGCACAGCATCTCTAAGATCAATAATGTTACCATCAGGACGGGGCACAGCATCTCTAAGATCAATATTGTTACCATCAGGACGGGGCACAGCATCTCTAAGATCAATAATGTTACCATCAGGACGGGGCACAGCATCTCTAAGATCAATAATGTTACCATCAGGACGGGGCACAGCATCTCTAAGATCAATATTGTTATCATCAGGACGGGGCACAGCATCTCTAAGATCAATAATGTTACCATCAGGACGGGGCACAGCATCTCTAAGATCAATAATGTTACCATCAGGACGGGGCACAGCATCTCTAAGATCAATATTGTTACCATCAGGACGGGGCACAGCATCTCTAAGATCAATAATGTTACCATCAGGACGGGGCACAGCATCTCTAAGATCAATAATGTTACCATCAGGACGGGGCACAGCATCTCTAAGATCAATAATGTTACCATCAGGACGGGGCACAGCATCTCTAAGATCAATATTGTTACCATCAGGACGGGGCACAGCATCTCTAAGATCAATATTGTTACCATCAGGACGGGGCACAGCATCTCTAAGATCAATAATGTTACCATCAGGACGGGGCACAGCATCTCTAAGATCAATAATGTTACCATCAGGACGGGGCACAGCATCTCTAAGATCAATATTGTTACCATCAGGACGGGGCACAGCATCTCTAAGATCAATATTGTTACCATCAGGACGGGGCACAGCATCTCTAAGATCAATAATGTTACCATCAGGAAGGGGCACAGCATCTCTAAGATCAATAATGTTACCATCAGGACGGGGCACAGCATCTCTAAGATCAATATTGTTACCATCAGGACGGGGCACAGCATCTCTAAGATCAATAATGTTACCATCAGGACGGGGCACAGCATCTCTAAGATCAATAATGTTACCATCAGGACGGGGCACAGCATCTCTAAGATCAATAATGTTACCATCAGGACGGGGCACAGCATCTCTAAGATCAATATTGTTACCATCAGAACGGGGCACAGCATCTCTAAGATCAATATTGTTACCATCAGGACGGGGCACAGCATCTCTAAGATCAATAATGTTACCATCAGGACGGGGCACAGCATCTCTAAGATCAATATTGTTACCATCAGGACGGGGCACAGCATCTCTAAGATCAATAATGTTACCATCAGGACGGGGCACAGCATCTCTAAGATCAATAATGTTACCATCAGGACGGGGCACAGCATCTCTAAGATCAATATTGTTACCATCAGGACGGGGCACAGCATCTCTAAGATCAATAATGTTACCATCAGGACGGGGCACAGCATCTCTAAGATCAATAATGTTACCATCAGGACGGGGCACAGCATCTCTAAGATCAATAATGTTACCATCAAGACGGGGCACAGCATCTCTAAGATCAATATTGTTACCATCAGGACGGGGCACAGCATCTCTAAGATCAATAATGTTACCATCAGGACGGGGCACAGCATCTCTTAGATCAATAATGTTACCATCAGGACGGGGCACAGCATCTCTAAGATCAATAATGTTACCATCAGGACGGGGCACAGCATCTCTAAGATCAATAATGTTACCATCAGGACGGGGCACAGCATCTCTAAGATCAATATTGTTACCATCAGGACGGGGCACAGCATCTCTAAGATCAATAATGTTACCATCAGGACGGGGCACAGCATCTCTA
>NC_091359.1:5087356-5092356 GCF_038502225.1 Cherax quadricarinatus | reverse complement strand
CTGATTTCTGGCCTTATGGCTATCAGATCTGCTGTGGAAACTGTGTAAGCAGACTTCCACCGCCTCAGTTGAAGAATCCTGGCTTCAGTAATTAATTACCTTGCACAGCGTCCTCAGGAAAGAGCGTGTTTGTGATTCTAGGATTAAAGTTTCCACTGATGAGCTACAGAACGTGGGTGGAGCTGGGGTTCAGTGATCAGTGATGAGTACTCTTACAGTTGCTCTCTGGGTTATCCTCTTGCCTCTTTATCTTTCAGCTTTTATGTAACCTGATTATCTTCCATTCCTCAGGTGTTGTGTGACCCCTACGGTCTTAGTGCTTTTCCTCGTAGTTCCCAGTTGGTTTTCTGAGTTGAGTGCTTGTGTTGACACAGCCACAGAGTTGTCAGGAATTGGAATAGTCTGGGAAGTGATGTAGTGGAGGTAGGATCCATATATAGCTTTAATAAGAGGTAGGATAATGCTCATAGAGCAAGAAGAGTGACCTAGCAGCGGCAGGGTCAGGAACTGTAAATCGACCCCTGCAACCACAACTAGGTGAGTACAGTATAAATTGTACTATGTCCCTAAATCTGGCTGCCTTCCACCTTCTTGTCCATAAAATCTGGCTGCCTTCTAACTTCTTGTCCCTAAATCTGGCTGCCTTCAATTTAACCACATGTTTAATCTGAGTGAAGGTTATAAGTAACGGCCCGTCCCTCCCCCCCCCTTTGCATTTTTCCAGTTGTCTTATATTCCGCACCGCGCATATTATAACACAATGTGAACATTCTCTGGTCTCACTAAATTATAACATTTCAACAAATGGTACTGTTCTTCACCTTGTTAAGTTGGTACTGTTCTTCACCTTATTAAGTTGGTACTGTTCTTCACCTTGTTAAGTTGGTACTGTTCTTCACCTTGTTAAGTTGGTACTGTTCTTCACCTTGTTAAGTTGGTACTGTTCTTCACCTTGTTAAGTTGGTATTGTTCTTCACCTTGTTAAGTTGGTACTGTTCTTCACCTTGTTAAGTTGGTATTGTTCTTCACCTTGTTAAGTTGGTACTGTTCTTCACCTTGTTAAGTTGGTACTGTTCTTCACCTTGTTAAGTTGGTACTGTTCTTCACCTTGTTAAGTTGGTATTGTTCTTCACCTTGTTAAGTTGGTACTGTTCTTCACCTTGTTAAATTGGTACTGTTCTTCACCTTGTTAAGTTGGTACTGTTCTTCACCTTGTTAAGTTGGTACTGTTCTTCACCTTGTTAAGTTGGTACTGTTCTTCACCTTGTTAAGTTGGTACTGTTATTCACCTTGTTAAGTTGGTACTGTTTTTCACCTTGTTAAGTTGGTACTGTTCTTCACCTTGTTAAGTTGGTACTGTTCTTCACCTTGTTAAGTTGGTACTGTTTTTCACCTTGTTAAATTGGTACTGTTCTTCACCTTGTTAAGTTGGTACTGTTCTTCACCTTGTTAAGTTGGTACTGTTCTTCACCTTGTTAAGTTGGTACTGTTCTTCACCTTGTTAAGTTGGTACTGTTCTTCACCTTGTTAAGTTGGTACTGTTGTTTACCTTGTTAAGTTGGTACTGTTCTTCACCTTGTTAAGTTGGTACTGTTTTTCACCTTGTTAAGTTGGTACTGTTCTTCACCTTGTTAAGTTGGTACTGTTTTTCACCTTGTTAAGTTGGTACTGTTCTTCACCTTGTTAAGTTGGTACTGTTCTTCACCTTGTTAAGTTGGTACTGTTCTTCACCTTGTTAAGTTGGTACTGTTCTTCACCTTGTTAAGTTGGTACTGTTCTTCACCTTGTTAAGTTGGTACTGTTCTTCACCTTGTTAAGTTGGTACTGTTCTTCACCTTGTTAAGTTGGTACTGTTCTTCACCTTGTTAAGTTGGTACTGTTCTTCACCTTGTTAAGTTGGTACTGTTGTTTACCTTGTTAAGTTGGTACTGTTCTTCACCTTGTTAAGTTGGTACTGTTTTTCACCTTGTTAAGTTGGTACTGTTCTTCACCTTGTTAAGTTGGTACTGTTCTTCACCTTGTTAAGTTGGTACTGTTCTTCACCTTGTTAAGTTGGTACTGTTCTTCACCTTGTTAAGTTGGTACTGTTCTTCACCTTGTTAAGTTGGTACTGTTCTTCACCTTGTTAAGTTGGTACTGTTCTTCACCTTGTTAAGTTGGTACTGTTCTTCACCTTGTTAAGTTGGTACTGTTCTTCACCTTGTTAAGTTGGTACTGTTCTTTACCTTGTTAAGTTGGTACTGTTCTTCACCTTGTTAAGTTGGTACTGTTCTCCACCTTGTTACTTAAGTTGGTACTGTTCTCCACCTTGTTAAGTTGGTACTGTTCTTCACCTTGTTAAGTTGGTACTGTTCTTCACCTTGTTAGTTTTGTTCTCAGTTCTCTAGTTTGGTAGTGTTTATGTCTCACCGACAGCAGTCTGTCACGAGTCTGCCTCACGTTTTCTATACGTTCGTCCGGCGTCCTTTTTCATGTGCATAACTTCGTTATTTCATTGTATTTTTCTTGATATTTCTAAGTCATTATTCTTTTTAATAGCTCTTTTTTTTAGTTCTGTCAGGAATTTCTCCTTTTAATAATTTTTTAGACAAACTAATATTTTTTTTTGATAATTTTTACTTGTTCATATTTTTTTCTGTAGCTCACAAATGTGTTTTCCCGAATTTCTTGGTTTCTTTCTAACTTAGATTTTCTTAATTGATCATTTTTTATAGTCTAGGAAATCATTTTTAAATTGTTTGTCTTTGTGTATTTTTTTTGTGCTGTGTTTGTGCGACTTCCAAATGTTCAGTTTTGTGAGTTGTTCAGTAGTTTTGTGAGTTGTTCAGTAGTTTTGTGAGTTGTTCAGTAGTTTTGTGAGTTGTTCAGTAGTTTTGTGAGTTGTTCAGTAGTTTTGTGAGTTGGTCTAGTAATTTCTTTTCCCTCTAAAAATAACTTTCCTTCACATCTCTGGTATGTGTGTGTACGTACTCCCCTATTTATGGTTGCAGGGGTCGAGTCACGGCTCCTGACCTCGCCTCTTCGCTGGTCACTACTAGGTCCACTCTCCCTGCTCCATGAGCTTTATTATACCTCTTCTAAATGCTATGTATGGATCCTGCCTCCTCTACTCTCACTGTGTGTGTGTGTGTGTGTGTGTGTGTTGGAATCATCAGATATTAGTTGCTCCGAGCAACTAATATCGTTAATGTAACTCTTCGGTTACATTAACGAAGTAAATTGTCAAAATACATTGTAATATGTTCTGGCGGTTAAGCTGGGTTGTATAAGCTTTATTAAAGGTTCCTCGACGACGCAGCTGTTTTGCTGCGTGCTCTCTGACAGGCTTTGATCCTCCAACATAAAGATTCCGACCCCCGTCTCTCCCAGAGTCTCAGCAGCATCTCTTATAGCAGAAGGATCAAGCTCTATCTCAGCACGCCTTGTGTGTCTCCTCTCCCGTGTTGCTGCAACAGACAGCCTCCCTTCCATGTTAAAGTTTATGGTCCACTTCTGCGTGGAATATTTGACTCCTTCGACAGTATTGTATAAATCTTGGGCGTTGTTTATATTGGGAGTGTTGTAGCCACTGCCTTGCTGAGTTATGGCTTCCACTTCCCTCCATTACTGCTCTCATTCACTACCTACCTTCCTCTGTCGGCCTGAACGGCCATCGACCTATAAAGAGGTCATTAGGCCAGGAGCGCCCTCCTTTGTTGTCATGACTCAGGGTCAACTGGCAGCTAGGAAGGGACAAGGAAGAAATAAACCTATATCTACCTGATTGTTAAGAACATAAGTGCGTCATGGAAAAGTTTAACATACATACAGTATAAAGCGATCCTTTATTGACAACGTTTCGCCCAACACAGTGGACCTTATTAAGTCACAAACAGATCTACCTGGATAAAGAGTACTCGAGTCGGGTGAAGACTGCTGGGTAGGTTGGATTTGAGACTGACCTGCACTGGACGGACGTCCGTGCAAGTCCGTGCTGCTATCTGTGCCATTGTGCCATTGATGTACGCTAATGTTTGGCTTGCCATTTAAGAAAATAATTTAATGGTTATAGACCCCTCTTCCAGGGGGGGGGGGACTCCTTGGCGTGGTGAAGAAGCTTTTGGTCTGAGGAATTGAACCTTTCAGTCATTTTCCGTGGACCGAACCTAATTACCCCCATCTCCCCTTCCCTGCCCCATCCTCCACATCCCTTCCTTCCTATTCCTTCTCCCTTCCCAATCCCTCCCCTCTCATTTTCCTGCTTTCGGCCTTTGGGGTCCTCCCCTCAGGTATTCTGGTTCTTAGGCTGGGGAAAGGGTGTTGTTGTTCATCCCATTCCGTTGAGGTCCGGAGAGGGATCGGGAGATCTGGGGATGTCCTGATCCCTCTCCGGTGTCTCGTGGGGAGACTTACGATGTCTTTTGGGTGAAGGGTGTATCTCTGGAGGCTGCCTGTCGAATTCCGGGAGGTGGTAGCCGAAAGAGGTATGCCTTGTGGAGGGTATCCGACCACTCTCTCTTTGGTCCGCCGAGGTGGCTTGGTAGATATGAGGTTGCTATTCCGGATTGCTGGTTTACTGGCATGAAGGGTAGGGTATGACACGGGTTCCATGCGGCATCTGCGCTACTGGCAGCTCTGAGGTCCTCTTGGGCGCGGAGGAGAATTTACGACCCTCTCATTCCTCCTAGCAGCTACCCCTACACGTTCCCCCTTCCCCCACTCTTTCCCTCTTTCTTTTTTTTCAGAAAAAGAAACAGAAAAAGTAGCCTAACCATGGAGTCCCAGATCCATAATACTTCTCCTCCCGGACCCCTTTCTGCTGCGGTGCCCTCTCACGACCCTACTTCGTTATCTGAGCATTCTTCAGACCTTTCTAACGTCCCGGTACCTTCTGCAGGTAACATTTCGTAACCCGCTCCTGGTACCGAGGTTCCGCCTGACTCCTTTGGTACATCCGACCTCTCCACGTCTCTGACCATGCTTCCGCCTTCTCCCTCTACGGTGCGACGATTTTCAGACAT
>NC_091359.1:5062356-5082356 GCF_038502225.1 Cherax quadricarinatus | reverse complement strand
AATACTCGGAAGAGTACAAGAGGGTGTTCCTAGACAGAGACAGAACAAAATCAGAGCGACAGCAGCTGAGGGAGAGGACAAAAAAACGAAAGGAGCTAGGAAAAGAGACAAGGAGGGAATCAGCAGAGGTCAGTCAGAGCAGGACAGAACAGCAAGGGCAAGCACACACACAACTACTCTCAGAACCATACAACCTATCACACCATCCCAACACACACTACAATCCATACCCACAGCCTCCACCCAACATCGAGCTATAGAATCCCACAGTATGCCACCAGGTCTCCCACCCCCACAGGCCCCCCAATCCACAGTGTTGGAAAGGAAACTGAAGGTATGGTACACAAACGCTGATGGAATAACAAATAAGTGGGAGGAGTGGCACGAAAGGGTCAAAGAAGCATCACCGGACATCATAGCTCTTACAGAAACCAAGCTTACAGGTATGATAACAGATGCCATCTTTCCAACGGGATACCAAATCCTGAGGAAAGACAGAGGGAACAGGGGGGGTGGAGGAGTGGCGTTGCTGATCAAAAATCGCTGGAATTTTGATGAGCTGGAGAGAGGAGATAGCGGAGAAGAAAGTGATTACATAGTGGGAACACTTCACTCTGGAGGTCCCAAGGTGGTAATAGCAGTGATGTATAACCCACCACAGAACAGCAGGAGGCCAAGGCAAGAGTACGACGAGAGCAATAGAGCGATGGTTGACACACTGGCTAGAGTGGCCAGAAGAGCTCATGCATGCAGGGCAAAGCTCCTGATCATGGGTGACTTTAACCACAAGGAGATCGATTGGGAGAACTTGGACCCACATGGGGGCCAAGATACATGGAGGGCTAAGATGATGGAGGTGGTACTGGAGAACTTCATGTACCAACACGTAAGGGACACTACAAGAGAGAGAGGAGAGGATGAACCAGCAAGGCTGGACTTAGTATTCACCTTCAGTAGTGCAGATATCGAGGACATCGCATATGAAAGACCCCTTGGGGCCAGTGACCATGTGGTTTTAAGCTTCGAATACACAGTAGAGCTACAAGTGGAGGGAGAAGCAGGAAGGCCAGGACGAATGAAGCCAAACTACAAGAAAGGGGACTACACAGGAATGAGGAACTACCTGAACGGGGTTCAGTGGAACAGAGAACTGGCAGGGAAGCCAGTTAATGAGATGATGGAATATGTAGCAACAAAATGCAAGGAGGCTGAGGAGAGGTTTGTACCCAAGGGTAACAGGAGTAATGAAAAAGCCAGGATGAGCCCATGGTTTACCCAAAGGTGCAGGGAGGCAAAAACCAAGTGTGCTAGGGAATGGAAGAAATATAGAAGGCAAAGGACCCAGGAGAATAAGGAGAACAGTCGTAGAGCCAGAAACGAATATGCACAGATAAGAAGGGAGGCCCAAAGACAATATGAAAATGACATAGCAGCGAAAGCCAAATCTGACCCGAAACTGTTGTACAGCCACATCAGGAGGAAAACAACAGTCAAGGACCAGGTAATCAGGCTAAGGAAGGAAGGAGGAGAGACAACAGGAAATGACCGTGAAGTATGTGAAGAACTCAACAAGAGATTCAAAGAAGTGTTCACAGAGGAGACAGAAGGGACTCCAGAAAGACGGAGAGGTGGGGCACACCACCAAGTGCTGGACACAGTGAAGAGGCTTCTGAGTGAGCTAGATACCTCAAAGGCAATGGGGCCAGATAACATCTCCCCATGGGTATTGAGAGAGGGAGCAGAGGCGCTATGTGTACCCCTAACAACAATATTCAATACATCTATCGAAACAGGGAGATTGCCTGAGGCATGGAAGACAGCAAATGTAGTCCCAATCTTTAAAAAAGGAGACAGACATGAAGCACTAAACTACAGACCAGTGTCACTGACATGTATAGTATGCAAAATCATGGAGAAGATTATCAGGAGAAGAGTGGTGGAACACCTAGAAAGGAATGATCTCATCAACAGCAGCCAGCATGGTTTCAGGGACGGGAAATCCTGTGTCACAAACCTACTGGAGTTCTATGACATGGTGACAGCAGTAAGACAAGAGAGAGAGGGGTGGGTGGATTGCATTTTCTTGGACTGCAAGAAGGCGTTTGACACAGTTCCACACAAGAGATTGGTGCAAAAACTGGAGGACCAAGCAGGGATAACAGGGAAGGCACTACAATGGATCAGGGAATACTTGTCAGGAAGACAGCAGCGAGTCATGGTACGTGGCGAGGTGTCAGAGTGGGCACCTGTGACCAGCGGGGTCCCGCAGGGGTCAGTCCTAGGACCAGTGCTGTTTCTGATATTTGTGAACGACATGACGGAAGGAATAGACTCTGAGGTGTCCCTGTTTGCAGATGACGTGAAGTTGATGAGAAGAATACACTCGATCGAAGACCAGGCAGAACTACAAAGGGATCTGGACAGGCTGCAGACCTGGTCCAGCAATTGGCTCCTGGAGTTCAATCCCACCAAGTGCAAAGTCATGAAGATTGGGGAAGGGCAAAGAAGGCCGCAGACGGAGTACAGTCTAGGGGGTCAGAGACTACAAACCTCACTCAAGGAAAAAGATCTTGGGGTGAGTATAACACCAGGCACATCTCCTGAAGCGCACATCAACCAAATAACTGCTGCAGCATATGGGCGCCTAGCAAACCTCAGAACAGCATTCCGACATCTTAATAAGGAATCGTTCAGGACCCTGTACACCGTATACGTTAGGCCCATATTGGAGTATGCGGCACCAGTTTGGAACCCACACCTAGCCAAGCACGTAAAGAAACTAGAGAAAGTGCAAAGGTTTGCAACAAGACTAGTCCCAGAGCTAAGAGGTATGTCCTACGAGGAGAGGTTAAGGGAAATCAACCTGACGACACTGGAGGACAGGAGAGATAGGGGGGACATGATAACGACATACAAAATACTGAGGGGAATCGACAAGGTGGACAAAGACAGGATGTTCCAGAGATTGGACACAGTAACAAGGGGACACAGTTGGAAGCTAAAGACACAGATGAATCACAGGGATGTTAGGAAGTATTTCTTCAGCCACAGAGTAGTCAGTAAGTGGAATAGTTTGGGAAGCGATGTAGTGGAGGCAGGATCCATACATAGCTTTAAGCAGAGGTATGATAAAGCTCACGGCTCGGGGAGAGTGACCTAGTAGCGATCAGTGAAGAGGCGGGGCCAGGAGCTCGGACTCGACCCCCGCAACCTCAACTAGGTGAGTACAACTAGGTGAGTACACACACACACACAGGACCAGTGCTATTTTTGATATATGTGAACGACATAATGGAAGGAATAGACTCTCAAGTGTCCCTGTTCGCAGATGACGTGAAGTTGATGAGAAGAATTAAATCGGACGAGGAGGAGGCAGGACTGCAAAGAGACCTGGACAGGCTGGACATGTGGTCCAGTAACTGGCTTCTCGAATTCAATCCAGCCAAATGCAAAGTCATGAAGATTGGGGAGGGGCAAAGAAGACCGCAGACAGAGTATAGGCTAGGTGGACAAAGACTACAGACCTCACTCAGGGAGGAAGACCTTGGGGTGACCATAACACCGAGCACATCACCGGAGGCACACATCAACCAAATAACCGCTGCAGCATACGGGCGCCTGGCAAACCTGAGAATAGCGTTCCGATACCTTGATAAGGAATCGTTCAAGACACTGTACACTGTGTATGTTAGGCCCATACTGGAGTATGCAGCACCAGTCTGGAACCCACACCTGGTCAAGCACGTCAAGAAGTTAGAGAAAGTACAAAGGTTTGCAACAAGGCTAGTCCCAGAGCTCAAGGGAATGTCGTACGAGGAAAGGTTAAGGGAAATCGGACTGACGACACTGGAGGACAGAAGGGTCAGGGGAGACATGATAACGACATACAAGATACTGCGGGGAATAGACAAGGTGGACAGAGATAGGATGTTCCAGAGAGGGGACACAGGGACAAGGGGTCACAACTGGAAGCTGAAGACTCAGACGAGTCACAGGGACGTTAGGAAGTATTTCTTCAGTCATAGAGTTGTCAGCAAGTGGAATAGCCTAGCAAGTGAAGTAGTGGAGGCAGGAACCATACATAGTTTTAAGAAGAGGTATGACAAGCTCAGGAAGCAGAGAGAGAGAGGATCCAGTAGCGATCAGTGAAGAGGCGAGGCCAGGAGCTGAGTCTCGACCCCTGCAACCACAATTAGGTGAGTACAATTAGGTGAGTACACACACACACACACACACACACACACACACACACACACACACAACAGAGGCAAAAAAAACATCTATCACTAGTTTTTAAACCCCCTAAAATTTTGATCATAAATTAAAAAAGTGATTTCATGTTTGTCTCTGCAAGTTTCCCTTTGTTCAATAACTGTTTTTTCCACCTCATTTGTGATATTGGTTTAAAAATGGAAATAAAAATATGGGTTTATGGAAATTTAATTTGTTCTTTATGGAGTTCAAAGAGTTTTTTTTGAGAGAGTTCTTTGTGAGTATATATATTTTTTTTAATTTAACAATTACTGGGCAGTGTAATTGATGGTGACTTAATCTGAGTAAATTACGACTTAGAATTATTGGTAGGAAATGTATGTATGTGTCAACTTGTGTGTGTGTGTCAAGCTGTTTGTGTGTGTGTAAAGCTGTGTATGTATCAGCCTGTGTGTGTCAACCTGTGTGTGTCAACCTGTGTATGTGTGTCAACCTGTGTGTGTCAACCTGTGTATGTATCAGCCTGTGTGTGTCAACCTGTGTATGTGTGTCAACCTGTGTATGTATCAGCCTGTGTGTGTCAACCTGTGTGTGTCAACCTGTGTATGTATCAGCCTGTGTGTGTCAACCTGTGTATGTGTGTCAACCTGTGTGTGTCAACCTGTGTATGCATCAGCCTGTGTGTGTCAACCTGTGTGTGTCAACCTGTGTATGTGTGTCAACCTGTGTGTGTCAACCTGTGTATGTGTGTCAACCTGTGTGTGTCAACCTGTGTATGTGTGTCAACCTGTGTGTGTCAACCTGTGTGTGTCAACCTGTGTGTGTCATTAATAATTAGAACCCTCTTAACATTTTTAACATGTGTATTTCTAGTTCTTAAACAGAACGTTCATAACCGTTGCCAGTTTGTCTTCAGGCCAGGCAGAGAAGGTACTAATAACGCTGTCATGGAGGCGAGTGATTCAGTCTGTTCTGCTTTTGAATACAGTGAACATCCTACATGCCTCTTTATTCTAAAAAAAACTTCAGATTTTGTTCAGCATAACATCATGCTGCTGAAACTAGAGGAACACGGAGAGAGAGGTCATGCTCTCCCATGAGAGAGAGAGGTCATGCTCTCCCATGAGAGAGAGAGGTCATGTTCTCCCATGAGAGAGAGAGGTCATGCTCTCCCATGAGAGAGAGAGGTCATGCTCTCCCATGAGAGAGAGAGGTCATGCTCTTCCATGAGAGAGAGAGGTCATGCTCTCCCATGAGAGAGAGAGGTCATGCTCTCCCATGAGAGAGAGAGGTCATGCTCTTCCATGAGAGAGAGAGGTCATGCTCTCCCATGAGAGAGAGAGGTCATGCTCTCCCATGAGAGAGAGAGGTCATGCTCTCCCATGAGAGAGAGAGGTCATGCTCTCCCATGAGAGAGAGAGGTCATGCTCTCCCATGAGAGAGAGAGGTCATGCTCTCCCATGAGAGAGAGAGGTCATGCTCTCCCATGAGAGAGAGAGGTCATGCTCTCCCATGAGAGAGAGAGGTCATGCTCTCCCATGAGAGAGAGAGGTCATGCTCTCCCATGAGAGAGAGAGGTCATGCTCTCCCATGAGAGAGAGAGGTCATGCTCTCCCATGAGAGAGAGAGGTCATGCTCTCCCATGAGAGAGAGAGGTCATGCTCTTCCATGAGAGAGAGAGGTCATGCTCTCCCATGAGAGAGAGAGGTCATGCTCTCCCATGAGAGAGAGAGGTCATGCTCTCCCATGAGAGAGAGAGGTCATGCTCTCCCATGAGAGAGAGAGGTCATGCTCTCCCATGAGAGAGAGAGGTCATGCTCTCCCATGAGAGAGAGAGGTCATGCTCTCCCATGAGAGAGAGAGGTCATGCTCTCCCATGAGAGAGAGAGGTCATGCTCTCCCATGAGAGAGAGAGGTCATGCTCTCCCATGAGAGAGAGAGGTCATGCTCTCCCATGAGAGAGAGAGGTCATGCTCTCCCATGAGAGAGAGAGGTCATGCTCTCCCATGAGAGAGAGAGGTCATGCTCTCCCATGAGAGAGAGAGGTCATGCTCTCCCATGAGAGAGAGAGGTCATGCTCTCCCATGAGAGAGAGAGGTCATGCTCTCCCATGAGAGAGAGAGGTCATGCTCTCCCATGAGAGAGAGAGGTCATGCTCTTCCATGAGAGAGAGAGGTCATGCTCTCCCATGAGAGAGAGAGGTCATGCTCTCCCATGAGAGAGAGAGGTCATGCTCTCCCATGAGAGAGAGAGGTCATGCTCTCCCATGAGAGAGAGAGGTCATGCTCTCCCATGAGAGAGAGAGGTCATGCTCTCCCATGAGAGAGAGAGGTCATGCTCTCCCATGAGAGAGAGAGGTCATGCTCTTCCATGAGAGAGAGAGGTCATGCTCTCCCATGAGAGAGAGAGGTCATGCTCTCCCATGAGAGAGAGAGGTCATGCTCTCCCATGAGAGAGAGAGGTCATGCTCTCCCATGAGAGAGAGAGGTCATGCTCTCCCATGAGAGAGAGAGGTCATGCTCTTCCATGAGAGAGAGAGAGGTCATGCTCTCCCATGAGAGAGAGAGGTCATGCTCTTCCATGAGAGAGAGAGAGGTCATGCTCTCCCATGAGAGAGAGAGGTCATGCTCTCCCATGAAGACCCATCGACCCATCCTACAGACAGACGTCAGCATGTGACTATCAATGACATTTCATCCGCCCAAACTGTTAATAGAGGGGTGCCGCAGGGCAGCGCCCTTAGTTCATTTTTATTCTTCATCCACATCAACGACCTACCAGATGCCTCCCAGGATGCCCAACCAGTCCTCTCATCTGTCGTATCTAATCCACATCCTGATGACCTCAACAACACATTCAACGAGTAGCTAATAAAGATTTCTAGCTGGATGAACACCAACAAACTTATTGACAAGAACTTCTACATGTTGTTAAGAATATAGCTAAAACACTTATTTTAACATGATAAATAATTCGTACACAGAAAGACAAGACGAGGGGAAAGTTTTAATATATATTGATTTACTCACACAGAGACAAGACGAGGGGGATTTTTTAGTAATACACGTTAACTATAATCTGTAGTTTAACACCTACATTTAATACGTATATAATTTTTTCCTCAAAACTGTGGACAGTCTAGCAAATATACGCCATGTTTCTCAAACAGCATTATCTACCCTGTACTACTCACTAATCTAGCCCTACCTCACTTGTAGCATCTGTGCTTGGGAATCTACAACAACAAATCGACTAAATTCTATTGTTACCCACAAGAAGTCAGCTGTTAGAATTATGTCCCAATAAGGTTCAGATAACATACATCCACTATTTAGAAGTCCATACCTACTACTGTGTATTATGCATATACGACACACTTAAACGAACTTCAACCTGGGGCTCCGAAGCAGGTACTGTCTTCCCTATTGAAGGACACCTTGGGTGTCCATCTTAGTAACGTGATCACCATCAAGGACATCTTCGTTGCTGATTGTTTAACGGGGAAAACGTTGGCAAGTTTTCAGCCTTCACTGCCACCCAGGCACTTAAAAGCAACCACTATGATGTTGTCTCTCACCTGTACTCCGGGCGATTAAAGTCAATCTTCGTCAAGAAACTCGACCGTGACAAAACCAGCTTTTCTCCTGACTATTTCCGCAAGTCTGTTGAGGAACAGAACGCTTGGACTAAAATGGAAGAAATAACAAAAATTCCTACAGCCTCCACAATGCTAAAACCAAGATTTCCGGATATCTCCTATGATTTCTACTGCTATCAACGATGGACTAAGCGACCCTTATTACCACATCAACCCTCGCAACGTCGAGACTGAATTCTGCCATCATATCACCCAGTGCTGGACTTGCTGTGCCTAAACTCACTCCACTAAAGACTGTTCTCTCTAGGACGAGAAGTTTTGCTCAATCTGCTGTGCTGACGACCACACTCACGCTGAATACCCAGAGACCGATCAGTCCAAGTGCTTAAACTGTAAAGGTGACCACCCAACCCTTGCTGCTAGATGCCCAGCGCGTAAGAAGACTGTCCATAAAAACCCCACCGACTCCCAGAAATTTCAGGACTCCAATGGACCAACATAGGCTGGTATGTACTTGAATGGTATACAGTACCGATATGATGAAAAATTGGACACATGTGCAACATCTGGGTATCTTTATTTGTAGACGTTTCGCCATCCAGTGGCTTTATCAATACAATTTGAAGCACAGACAGGAAAATTGGAGCTTATAGACCCATCATCTATCATGACGATATCACAAAAAGAAAAAAATCTTCACGTCTCGTCTTGACTATCCTTCTAATTTCAAGAACTCTGGTTACTCCCAAGCTAAGGTAACTATCCTTTCTCTCCGGAACCCACTTCTACTGTTAAAGCTCCGTATTGTACCTTCTCACATTTACAAAATCTTCAAAACCATGTCCGTCCCCTGAATAAAACCTGCATTCTGTCAAACTAAAATACCTCGAAGTAACTTGATTCATACCTCTCCTGCCAATGATGCTTCCACTGTCAACACGATATCCCTGTTCCTCATCTTACCTTCTGAAGTTCTGACGGACTTTAAGAAAACAAGGGAAGTGTTTGCCTTACTGACACATTCAACACTTTTATCTGTGTTGAGAAATGATCCTCAGGCGTCCCTGACCAGAGGAGAGAGTATAGTCATTCAGTGTTAAATACAGTCATTCTGTGAATTGGTCCTCTGATACAATAACATCCTCAAGCCTTCACAGACGCCATCTTGTAGACTAGGATCTTATACACAACATTGCTTCCTTGTATTTTAGTCCTGGTTGTCCCTCTGGATGTTCGTCTTTCTCATTACATTGTTAAATGTTTAAAACTTATAAACACCTGAGGACTTGACATGAATTTCAACTTGGTAAGTTTTCTAGAACTAAAAGAACTTAGATAGTATATACTCGCACGAAAGCAAACCTTTATACGTTGTACATGCACTTGTAAAAATTATTATTATTATTATTATTATTATTATTATTATTATTATTGTTATTATTATTATTATTATTATTATTATTATTATTATTATTATTATTAATAATAATAATAATAATAATAATAATAATAATAATAATAATAATAATAATAATATTATATTATTATTATTATTATTATTATTATTATTATTATTATTATTATTATTATTATTATTATTATTATTATTATTATTATTATTATTATTATTATTATTATTTTGTGTTCTCTATAGATAAGAAAAACCTTAGTTTCCACTTTGTTTTTACCATGTGTTCACATTTACGTTCGTGTCTGTTTTGCAACTTCTCTGCATTTTATGCCTCTTTCACACAGAGTACTTGGTAAATTGTGGAACGGGTGGGAATCGAACCCATGGCAGATGAGTCCTAAAAGTCACTAGTAGTAGGTACTTAATTAGTAGCCTCGCACAGGCATGTCCACGACTATTACTATCTAGGCTACTGGGTGTAAGGAAGATCGATATGTGAGAAGACCTACACATTTACTTCTTCCAGTTTTACACAGAGATCCTGACAGCACACCACCAACACCACTAACACCAACACCACACCACCACTAATACCAACACACGCCACTAAGAACACACCGACCAACACCACTACGCCACTAAGAACACATCAACCAACACCACCACACCAGCACCACACCAACCAACACTACCACACCAACACTATCATTCCAACACACGCCACTAAGAACACATCAACCAACACCACCACAATAACACCACATCCACGAACACTATCAACACACCACAGCCTCCTCCCTCCTCCCTCCCCCCCACACATACACCACACCAACACTACCTCCAGATTTCTTCTTGCCCTGGTGTCCAACTTACAATCTTCCTGGAAGCTGGAACATGAACTTCCAGGATGCATTCATCGCTGGAGCGCCGCTTCTGCCTTTCCAGGAAATATCGTAATTGACATTATCCTTTCCCAAGACAAGAAGGACATTTTCCTAGGAACAAAACTACTTATAATAATAATAATAATAATAATAATAATAATAATAATAATAATAATAATAATAATAATAATAATAATAATAATAATCATATAATATCTTTATTTCTACAAGTACATGTACAAGGTATACAGACCATAGCTGATGTCAATGACATACTACTATATAGAAAGCCCCTTATTTTACAAAGCATTTCCCGCAAATTAGGTCAGTTTTGTCCCAGGATGCGACCCACACCAGTCGACTAACACCCAGGTACCTATTTTACTGATGGGGAACATAGACAACCGGTGTAAAGAAACACGCCCATTGTTTCTACCCACTCCGGGAATTGAACCCGGACACTCGCAGTGAGAAGCAAGAACTTTAGCTATCAGGCCACGGGGTATCTTGAGACACTTGAGCCTAAAGACGTTATAGATGCCACGGTAGGTCACCGTACATGTGTACTCACCTAGTTGTACTCATCTAGTTGTGGTTGCAGGGTCAAGTTATGGCTCCTGGCCCCGCCTCTTCACTGGCCTCTACTGGGTCACTCTCCCCGCACCATGAGCTTTATCATACCTCTGCTTAAAGCTGTGAATGGTTCCTGCCTCCACTACATCACTTCCCAGACTATTCTACTTCCTAACTACTCTGTGACTGAAGAAATACTTCCTAACTACTCTGTGACTGAAGAAATACTTCCTAACATCCCTGTGATTCATCTGTGTCTTCAACTTCCAACTGTGTCCCCTTGTTGCTGTGTCCCATCTCTGGAACATCCTGTGTTTGTTCACCTTGTCAATTCCTCTCAGTATTTTGTATGTCGTTATCATGTCCCCCCTATCTTTCCTGTCCTCCAGTGTCGTCAGGTTGATTTCCCTTAACCTCTCCTCGTAGGAAATACCTCTTAGCTCTGGGACTAGTCTTGTTGCAAACCTTTGCACTTTCTCTAGTTTCTTTACGTGCTTGGCTAGGTGTGGGTTCCAAACTGGTGCCGCATACTCCAATATGGGCCTAACGTACACGGTGTACAGGGTCCTGAACGACTCCTTATTAAGATGTGGGAATGCTGTTCTGAGGTTTGCTAGGCGCCCATATGCTGCAGCAGTTATTTGGTTGATGTGCGCTTCAGGAGATGTGTCTGGTGTTATACTCACCCCAAGATCTGTTTCCTTGAGTGAGGTTTGTAGTCTTTGGCCCCTGTGTGTGTGTGTGTGTTTGTAGTCTCTGGCCCCTGTGTGTGTGTGTGTGTTTTGAGTTCTTATCTTACTGTTACTTGAAGAATTAGCCCCATTAGGGTATGTATTAATGTTGGTAGAATTACCGACAGTATGTTAGGAAAAAGGACACAAGTGCAATTAATGTAACATTTTATTGTGGCAACGTTTCGCCCTCCAGGAGCTTTGTCAAGCTGTTACGGCTTGACAGTTGAAAACCCAACTGACGTTTTTGAATTCAACATTCCGGAAATACCTTAAATGTTTGTAAATATCTTTGACAACGATTGTTTTTGTTGACCAGTTGTAAGTTATTTCTTGTGTGTTGTTGCATTGTATTTGTTTTGTTACGAGCTCTGAACAATATCATTCTCCTCTTCATTCTCCTCATCCTCTTCATTCTCCTCATCCTCTTCATTCTCCTCATCCTCTTCATTCTCCTCATCCTCTTCATTCTCCTCATCCTCTTCATTCTCCTCATCCTCTTCATTCTCCTCATCCTCTTCATTCTCCTCATCCTCTTCATTCTCCTCATCCTCTTCATTCTCCTCATCCTCTTCATTCTCCTCATCCTCTTCATTCTCCTCATCCTCTTCATTCTCCTCATCCTCTTCATTCTCCTCATCCTCTTCATTCTCCTCATACTCTTCATTCTCCTCATACTCTTCATTCTCCTCATCCTCTTCATTCTCCTCATCCTCTTCATTCTCCTCATACTCTTCATTCTCCTCATCCTCTTCATTCTCCTCAACAATATCATTCTCCTCTTCATTCTCCTCATCCTCTTCATTCTCCTCATCCTCTTCATTCTCCTCATCCTCTTCATTCTCCTCATCCTCTTCATTCTCCTCATCCTCTTCATTCTCCTCATCCTCTTCATTCTCCTCCTCTCCATTCTCCTCCTCTTCATTCTCCTCCTCCTCTCAATTCTCCTTCTCTTTATTCTCCTCCTCTTTATTCTCCTCCTATTCATTCTCCTAGTCCTCTCAGTTCTCCTCCTCTTTATTCTCCTCATCTTCATTCTCCTCACCATCATACTGCTATACCACCACTCCCCCCCCCAGGCTCCCAGGAACAAGGTAAGAGTGTCAGGGACAATATAAGGGAGAGACTCCCCCCCAAGGCTCCCAGGAACAAGGTAAGAGTGTCAGGGACAATATAAGGGAGAGACTCCCCCCCCAGGCTCCCAGGAACAAGGTAAGAGTGTCAGGGACAATATAAGGGAGAGACTCCCCCCCCAGGCTCCCAGGAACAAGGTAAGAGTGTCAGGGACAATATAAGGGAGAGACTCCCCCCCAGGCTCCCAGGAACAAGGTAAGAGTGTCAGGGACAATATAAGGGAGAGACTCCCCCCCCAGGCTCCCAGGAACAAGGTAAGAGTGTCAGGGACAATATAAGGTAGAGACTCCCCCCCAAGGCTCCCAGGAACAAGGTAAGAGTGTCAGGGACAATATAAGGGAGAGACTCCCCCCCCAGGCTCCCAGGAACAAGGTAAGAGTGTCAGGGACAATATAAGGGAGAGACTCCCCCCCCAGGCTCCCAGGAACAAGGTAAGAGTGTCAGGGACAATATAAGGGAGAGACTCCCCCCCAGGCTCCCAGGAACAAGGTAAGAGTGTCAATGACAATATAAGGGAGAGACTCCCCCCCCAGGCTCCCAGGAACAAGGTAAGAGTGTCAGGGACAATATAAGGGAGAGACTCCCCCCCCAGGCTCCCAGGAACAAGGTAAGAGTGTCAGGGACAATATAAGGTAGAGACTCCCCCCCAAGGCTCCCAGGAACAAGGTAAGAGTGTCAGGGACAATATAAGGGAGAGACTCCCCCCCCAGGCTCCCAGGAACAAGGTAAGAGTGTCAGGGACAATATAAGGGAGAGACTCCCCCCCCAGGCTCCCAGGAACAAGGTAAGAGTGTCAGGGACAATATAAGGGAGAGACTCCCCCCCCCTAGGCTCCCAGGAACAAGGTAAGAGTGTCAGGGACAATATAAGGGAGAGACGCCCCCCAGGCTCCCAGGAACAAGGTAAGAGTGTCAGGGACAATATAAGGGAGAGACTCCCCCCCCAGGCTCCCAGGAACAAGGTAAGAGTGTCAGGGACAATATAAGGGAGAGACTCCCCCCCAGGCTCCCAGGAACAAGGTAAGAGTGTCAGGGACAATATAAGGGAGAGACTCCCCCCCTGGCTCCCAGGAACAAGGTAAGAGTGTCAGGGACAATATAAGGGAGAGACTCCCCCCCCAGGCTCCCAGGAACAAGGTAAGAATGTCAGGGACAATATAAGGGAGAGACTCCCCCCCCAGGCTCCCAGGAACAAGGTAAGAGTGTCAATGACAATATAAGGGAGAGACTCCCCCCCCCAGGCTCCCAGGAACAAGGTAAGAGTGTCAGGGACAATATAAGGGAGAGACTCCCCCCCCAGGCTCCCAGGAACAAGGTAAGAGTGTCAGGGACAATATAAGGGAGAGACTCCCCACCAGGCTCCCAGGAACAAGGTAAGAGTGTCAGGGACAATATAAGAGAGAGACTCCCCCTCCCAGGCTCCCAGGAACAAGGTAAGAGTGTCAGGGACAATATAAGGGAGAGACTCCCCCCCAGGCTCCCAGGAACAAGGTAAGAGTGTCAGGGACAATATAAGGGAGAGACTCCCCCTCCCAGGCTCCCAGGAACAAGGTAAGAGTGTCAGGGACAATATAAGGGAGAGACTCCTCCCCCAGGCTCCCAGGAACAAGGTAAGAGTGTCAGGGACAATATAAGGGAGAGACTTCCCCCCAGGCTCCCAGGAACAAGGTAAGAGTGTCAGGGACAATATAAGGGAGAGACTCCCCCCCCAGGCTCCCAAAAACAAGGTAAGAGTGTCAGGGACAATATAAGGGAGAGACTCCCCCCCAGGCTCCCAGGAACAAGGTAAGAGTGTCAGGGACAATATAAGGGAGAGACACCCCCCAGGCTCCCAGGAACAAGGTAAGAGTGTCAGGGACAATATAAGGGAGAGACTCCACCCCCCCAGGCTCCCAGGAACAAGGTAAGAGTGTCAGGGACAATATAAGGGAGAGACGCCCCCCCAGGCTCCCAGGAACAAGGTAAGAGTGTCAGGGACAATATAAGGGAGAGACTCCCCCCTCAGGCTCCCAGGAACAAGGTAAGAGTGTCAGGGACAATATAAGGGAGAGACTCCCCCCCAGGCTCCCAGGAACAAGGTAAGAGTGTCAATGACAATATAAGGGAGAGACTCCCCCCCATGCTCCCAGGAACAAGGTAAGAGTGTCAGGGACAATATAAGGGAGAGACTCCCCCCCCAGGCTCCCAGGAACAAGGTAAGAGTGTCAGGGACAATATAAGGGAGAGACTCCCCACCCAGGCTCCCAGGAACAAGGTAAGAGTGTCAGGGACAATATAAGGGAGAGACTCCCCCCCCAGGCTCCCAGGAACAAGGTAAGAGTGTCAGGGACAATATAAGGGAGAGACTCCCCCCCCAGGCTCCCAGGAACAAGGTAAGAGTGTCAGGGACAATATAAGGGAGAGACTCCCCCCCCAGGCTCCCAGGAACAAGGTAAGAGTGTCAGGGACAATATAAGGGAGAGACTCCCCCCCCAGGCTCCCAGGAACAAGGTAAGAGTGTCATGGACAATATAAGGGAGAGACTCCCCTCCAGGCTCCCAGGAACAAGGTAAGAGTGTCAGGGACAATATAAGGGAGAGACTCCCCCCCAGGCTCCCAGGAACAAGGTAAGAGTGTCAGGGACAATATAAGGGAGAGACTCCCCCCCAGGTTCCCAGGAACAAGGTAAGAGTGTCAGGGACAATATAAGGGAGAGACTCCACCCCCCCAGGCTCCCAGGAACAAGGTAAGAGTGTCAGGGACAATATAAGGGAGAGACTCCCCCCCAGGCTCCCAGGAACAAGGTAAGAGTGTCAATGACAATATAAGGGAGAGTCTCCCCCCCCAGGCTCCCAGGAACAAGGTAAGAGTGTCAGGGACAATATAAGGGAGAGACTCCCCCCCAGGCTCCCAGGAACAAGGTAAGAGTGTCAGGGACAATATAAGGGAGAGACTCCCCCCCCCAGGCTCCCAGGAACAAGGTAAGAGTGTCAGGGACAATATAAGGGAGAGACTCCCCCCCCAGGCTCCCAGGAACAAGGTAAGAGTGTCAGGGACAATATAAGGGAGAGACTCCCCCCCAGGCTCCCAGGAACAAGGTAAGAGTGTCAGGGACAATATAAGGGAGAGACACCCCCCCAGGCTCCCAGGAACAAGGTAAGAGTGTCAGGGACAATATAAGGGAGAGACTCCCCCCCAGGCTCCCAGGAACAAGGTAAGAGTGTCAGGGACAATATAAGGGAGAGACTCCCCCCCCAGGCTCCCAGGAACAAGGTAAGAGTGTCAGGGACAATATAAGGGAGAGACTCCCCCCCCAGGCTCCCAGGAACAAGGTAAGAATGTCAGGGACAATATAAGGGAGAGACTCTCCCCCCCAGGCTCCCAGGAACAAGGTAAGAGTGTCAGGGACAATATAAGGGAGAGACTCCCCCCCAGGCTCCCAGGAACAAGGTAAGAGTGTCAGGGACAATATAAGGGAGAGACTCCCCCCCCAGGCTCCCAGGAACAAGGTAAGAGTGTCAGGGACAATATAAGGGAGAGACTCCCCCCCCCCCAGGCTCCCAGGAACAAGGTAAGAGTGTCAGGGACAATATAAGGGAGAGACTCCCCCCCCAGGCTCCCAGGAACAAGGTAAGAGTGTCAGGGACAATATAAGGGAGAGACTCCCCCCCAGGCTCCCAGGAACAAGGTAAGAGTGTCAGGGACAATATAAGGGAGAGACTCCCCCCCCAGGCTCCCAGGAAGAAGGTAAGAGTGTCAGGGACAATATAAGGGAGAGACTCCCCCCCCAGGCGCCCAGGAACAAGGTAAGAGTGTCAGGGACAATATAAGGGAGAGACTCCCCCCCAGGCTCCCAGGAACAAGGTAAGAGTGTCAGGGACAATATAAGGGAGAGACTCCCCCCCCCAGGCTCCCAGGAACAAGGTAAGAGTGTCAGGGACAATATAAGGGAGAGACTCCCCCCCAGGCTCCCAGGAACAAGGTAAGAGTGTCAGGGACAATATAAGGGAGAGACATGAGCCTCGCCTCTGAACTTCCATTTGTCAAAACTCCATCAAATATTCCGCGCCATACCTGACCCTACTAAATTCCTACCGGACAAAAAAACAAGAAACATGTTTTCTAGGACGCCCGGGGAATGATCAAGCTGTGTGTGTGTGTGTGTGTGTGTGTGTGTGTGTGTGTGTGTGTGTGTGTGTGTGTGTGTGTGTGTGTGTGTGTGTGTGTGTGTATGTGTGTGTGTGTGTGTGTGTGTGTGTATGTGTGTGTGTATGTGTGTGTGTGTGTGTGTGTGTGTGTGTGTATGTGTGTGTGTGTGTGTGTGTGTGTGTGTGTGTGTGTGTGTATGTGTGTGTGTATGTGTGTGTATGTGTGTGTGTGTGTGTGTGTGTGTTTGTGTGCGTGTGTGTGTGTGTGTGTGTGTACTCACCTAGTTACTCACCTAGTTGAGGTTGCAGGGGTCGAGTCCAAGCTCCTGGCCCCGCCTCTTCACTGGTCGCTACTAGGTCACTCTCCCTGAACCATGAGCTTTATCGTACCTCTGCTTAAAGCTATGTATGGATCCTGCCTCCTCTACATCGCTTCCCAAACTATTCCACTTCCTGCCTACTCTGTGGCTGAAGAAATACTTCCTAACATCCCTTTGATTCATCTGTGTCTTCAGCTTCCAACTGTGTCCCCGTGTTGCTGTGTCCAGTCTCTGGAACATCCTGTCTTTGTCCACCTTGTCAATTCCTCTCAGTATTTTGTAAGTCGTTATCATGTCCCCCCTATCTCTCCTGTCCTCCAGTGTCGTCAGGTTGATTTCCCTTAACCTCTCCTTATAGGATATACCTCTTAACCCTGGGACTAGTCTTGTTGCAAACCTTTGCACTTTCTCTAGTTTCTTTACATGCTTGGCTAGGTGTGGGTTCCAAACTGGTGCCGCATACTCTAATATGGGCCTAACGTACACGGTGTACAGGGTCCTGAACGACTCCTTATTAAGATGTCGGAATGCTGTTCTGAGGTTTTCCAGGCGCCCATATGCTGCGGCAGTTATTTGGTTGATGTGCGCTTCAGGAGATGTGCCTGGTGTTATACTCACCCCAAGATCTTTTTCCTTGAGTGATGTTTGTAGTCTCTGGCCCCTTAGACTGTACTCCGTCTGCGGTCTTCTTTGCCCTTCCCCAATCCTCATGACTTTGCACTTGGTGGGATTGAACTCCAGGAGCCAGTTGCTGGACCAGGTCTGCAGCCTGTCCAGATCCCTTTGTAGTTCTGCCTGGTCTTCGATCGAATGAACTCTTCTCATCAACTTCATGTCATCTGCAAACAGGGACACCTCGGAGTTTATTCCTTCCGTCATGTCGTTCACAAATACCAGAAACAGCACTGGTCCTAGGACTGACCCCTGTGGGACCCCGCTGGTCACAGGTGCCCACTCTGACACCTCTCCACGTACCATTACTCGCTGCTGTCTTCCTGACAAGTATTCCCTGATCCATTGCAGTGCCTTCCCTGTTATCCCTGCTTGGTCCTCCAGTTTTTGCACTAATCTCTTGTGTGGTACTGTGTCAAAAGCCTTCTTGCAGTCCAAGAAAATGCAATCCACCCACCCCTCTCTCTCTTGTCTTACTGCTGTCACCATGTCATAGAACTCCAGTTGGTTTGTGACACAGGATTTCCCATCTCTGAAACCATGTTGGCTGCTGGTGATGAGATCATTCCTTTCTAGATGTTCCACCATTCTTCTCCTGACAATCTTTTCCATGATTTTGCATGCTATACATGTCAGTGACACTGGTCTGTAGTTTAGTGCTTCATGTCTGTCTCCTTTTTTAAAGATTGGGACCACATTTGCTGTCTTCCATGCCTCAGGCAATCTCTCTGTTTCGATAGATGTATTGAATATTGTTGTTAGGGGTACACATAGCGCCTCTGCTCCCTCTCTCAGGACCCATGGAGAGATGTTATCTGGCCCCATTGCCTTTGAGGTATCTAGCTCACTCAGAAGCCTCTTCACTTCTTCCTCGGTTGTGTGTACTGTGTCCAGCACATGGTGGTGTACCCCACCTCTCCGTGTTTCTGGAGCCCCTTCTGTCTTCTCTGTGAACACTTCTTTGAATCTCTTGTTGAGTTCCTCACATACTTCACGGTCATTTCTTGTTGTCTCTCCTCCTTCCTTCCTTAGCCTGATTACCTGGTCCTTAACGGTTGTTTTCTTCCTGATGTGGCTGTATAACAGCTTCGGGTCAGATTTGGCTTTTGCTGCTATGTCGTTTTCATATTGACGTTGGGCCTCCCTTCTTATCTGTGCATATTCGTTTCTGGCTCTACGACTGCTCTCCTTATTCTCCTGGGTCCTTTGCCTTCTATATTTCTTCCATTCCCTAGCACACTTGGTTTTTGCCTCCTTGCATCTTTGGGTGAACCATGGGCTCATCCTGGCTTTTTCATTATTCCTGTTACCCTTGGGTACAAACCTCTCCTCAGCCTCCTTGCACATTGTTGCTACATATTCCATCATCTCATTAACTGGCTTCCCTGCCAGTTCTCTGTCCCACTGAACCTCATTCAGGAAGTTCCTCATTCCTGTGTAGTCCCCTTTCCTGTAGTTTGGTTTCATTTGTCCTTGCCTTCCTGCTTCCCCCTCCACTTGTAGCTCTACTGTGTATTCGAAGCTCAAAACCACATGATCGCTGGCCCCAAGGGGTCTTTCATATGTGATGTCCTCAATATCTGCACTACTCAAGGTGAATACTAAGTCCAGTCTTGCTGGTTCATCCTCTCCTCTCTCTCTTGTAGTGTCCCTTACGTGTTGGTACATGAAATTTTCCAGTACCACCTCCATCATCTTAGCCCTCCATGTATCTTGGCCCCCATGTGGCTCCAAGTTCTCCCATTCGATCTCCTTGTGGTTAAAGTCGCCCATGATCAGGAGCTTTGCCCTGCATGCATGAGCTCTTCTGGCCACTGCAGCCAGTGTGTCAACCATCGCTCTATTGCTCTCGTCATACTCTTGCCTTGGCCTCCTGCTGTTCTGTGGTGGGTTATACATCACTGCAATTATCACCTTGGGACCACCAGAGTGAAGCGTTACCGCTATGTAATCACTTTCTTCTCCGCTGTCTCCTCTCTCCAGCTCATCAAAATTCCATCGGTGTTTTATTAGCAATGCCACTCCTCCACCCCCCCTGTTCCTTCTGTCTTTTCTCAGGATCTGGTATCCCTCTGGAAAGATGGCATCTGTTATCATACCTGTAAGCTTGGTTTCTGTGATCGCTATGATGTCTGGTGATGCCTCTTTGACTCTTTCGTGCCACTCCTCCCACTTGTTTGTTATTCCATCAGCGTTTGTGTACCATACCTTCAGTTTCCTTTCTAACACTGTGGTTTGGGAGGCCTGTGGGGGTGGGAGACCCGGTAGCTTACTGTGGGATTCTATAGTTGGGGGTTGGGTGGAAGCTGTGGGTATGAATTGTATTGTGTGTTGGGATG
>NC_091359.1:5052356-5057356 GCF_038502225.1 Cherax quadricarinatus | reverse complement strand
TGTTGGTGTCTTATGGTGTCCATTGGCATTTACTGGTTTCTGGTGGTGTCTATTTATGATGTGTGTTGGTGTCTATTGATGTCTGTTGGTGCCTGTTGGTGTCTATGATGTCTGTTGTTGTCTTCTTTTTTGTCTGATGATATTTGTTGGTGTCTGGTGAGGTTGCCTTGTAGCCCACACAAGAAAGGAATCACTATGTGTACTCAGCTAGCTAGTGAGAAACCGACTCTAAACCTAAGGTGTAAGTATAGGGCCAACATAACTCACGAAAGCGTGATTACACGATTCCATTAATTAATGGACTGATTACATAGATTCCAGGCTGACGGACTGAATACCTCAAACTCCTTCTGATCTTCACCATTCTTCTTTATATTGGACTGATGAAGCTACTGCGTGACGAAACGTTTCCTCAATAAAGATACCCAAGTGTTGCGCATTTGTCTAATTTATCATCATGGTACTGTTGTACTGCTTAATGGGTGACTGTTACTGGAATCTTGAACAGTTAACCTCTCTACCTCAGACCAAGCAGCCTCCAGGTCACTCAGGCTGTTTCCTCAAAGTGTACAGAAACTGTACACTGTGTATGGCATGATGATGAGATCAGTTCATCAAACGCGAAGTACTGTAATTTTGAGGTGATCAGTCCCTCAGCCTTGGGAAGTGTTCAATTGCTCGAGCACTTGACTAGTTGCAGGCAGATGTGTTTGTTTACTCCTGGAAGAGAGAGAGAGAGAGAGAGAGAGAGAGAGAGAGAGAGAGAGAGAGAGAGAGAGAGAGAGAGAGAGAGAAAGAGAGAGAGAAGTGGTTCGTCGTTATGGGGATGCCCCGGCCAGGGTCTTTTCCATTACGAGAGAGAGAGAGAGAGAGAGAGAGAGAGAGAGAGAGAGAGAGAGAGAGAGAGAGAGAGAGAGGACAGGCGTGGAGAGAAGACACTGGACAAATTTGGCTGAGCGGCTTCATATCTGGGAGTACAAAGAGAGATCTATTGATTCCTGTCAATACTCTTGTAAAAATCTCATTTAATGTTAGTAAATTCACCACCAATTGTATATAATATACACAAATGTTTCCATAATTTTAAAAGTGACTATTTTGATTATCTTTCTTTTTTTTATCTGAAAAGATTCTCTCTCTCTCTCTCTTTTATTATCTCCTACAAGTGGAGCATTTTGGGTAGTCATAGCAGCAACACCTGATACTTTAAATAATCCAGAGACTTGTGTCTGTCTATATATTCACTGAGAGTTTGCTTTAGTCCCTAAAACAGAGATGAACGATTCTTGATTAGTAGTGAGCAGGTTACATGCAACCTTAATGACCCTCGTGTGGTCGATAGGCTTTAAACCCGGTTAACTAAATGGGAATCATTTAAGGATTGATACGTTTCTTTGGATCCCAAATCTGTGAATTTTGGGGGTGAGTGCATGTCAGCGCCATCTCTGATCCAGAGTTCGTACCTTCAGATGCTCGCTTGTCGCCAGGGGATTCTCAGATATTCTTTTCTTTCTTCTCTTAGTCTTTTGTTTACTTCTGGCCCAGTAGGCGGGTACGAGTCCTCTCACGCGCCACAACAACTTTCTCTCCATTACCAGCCCAAGTTTTAATAATCATCAGACTTGTGGAAGCACGGATCATAGGGTATTAACAAAAACACGGAACGGGTGGGATTTGAACAAGCGAGTCCTAAAACTCCCTCATAGTCCTTCAAAAACAGTAGCAACAAAAATCTACCACGAGGATATAGACATCGAGGGATGTACGTCTTTCTCTGTATGTATATTACTGTTATTATTCCCTTGGGTCTGCCTGTTAGTGGTGTTCCAACTATAATTTCGTAAGTCTATCATATCCTCAAAACTCATGTTGGTGAGGGGCTCTTGATTTAGGGAATTGGATCTGTGCTCCAGTTCCCCGAATTAAGTTGGTCATTCGCTGCCTGACCACGGTCGAGTGAGGTTGTGCACTGCACCCCTCTGCTGTTCAGGCGAGCTACCTTGTATCAACATGGCGCTGAGTGTGAGGAGGCGCGTAAATACCATTGGTATTGAGCTGCTTCGTGGGGCGATTTCACCCTCTTCAGTGCAAGTCTTACTCCCAACAATCATTAGGGAGACCTATGGAATCCAGGATGATGAGGTGTATGGTGTAGCCCTGAATGGGGCTTATAGAATCTTCGTCAAACTGAATTCCACGTCCGTGTATGAGTCTTTGGTGACGAGGTTCCAAGACGTGAGTCTTGACGCTACTCCAGCTGTGAAGGTGCGTTTGATCGACGTATCTCGCCACTTTACGTGGGTTAAGATACGTAATGTCCCATTTGAGGCAGATGAGGCTGACATAAGGAGTGTTTTTGAGACATATGGAACCGTACATCTGGCACAAAAGGGAAAGTGGACGGCAGGTGCTTACATGGGACGTCCGGAGGGTACCTTTTCCCTGAAGATGACTCTGAGACATCCCATACCGTCTTACGTCGTGTTGGAGGACTTCAGGACGCAAGTTATGGTATCGTATGCCGGACAGAGACGTACGTGCAGAATATGTGGGGCGTACGACCATATGGCGGCAGAGTGCGTGAAGCTGAGGAGGGCGCCAGCGCAAACTGGTGAAGCACCAGTTACCAGCGTGATAGCTGTTGAGAGCCCAGTGCGCAAGCAAGGGCCTGGGCGCTTGTGGAGTGAAGAGGTGGAGGATTCCAAAGAGGAGAATGGCATGTGTGAGGTAAGCTGTGATGTAAAAGGATCTGTTACTACACAAAGGAAAAGTACAGAAGTGCAAGTGCAGGAGGAGTTGCAGGCTCTAGAGGAAGAGCTTCAGGAAGTGTTAAGGACATTGACACCGCCTGCAGAGGATGTTGTTCCTGAGCTGGTGAGAGACACGGCGGTGCCTGTAGAGGAATGTAAGGATAAAAAACATAGCAGGGTTGACGGGCCAACTAGTAAGAGAGAGTTGTCGCCGTGTGCTGTGGAACGGGGCGTGGTGGAGGTTGAGGTTCATTGTGAGGGAACCTCAGAAGATAACATGGATGTAGAGGGCATCACGAGGAAGAGAGCGGCGGCGTCAGACTCAGATGATGTCCTGACGCCGGCGCAGAGGTCTGGGAAGAAGGAAGAGCAATGTCGAAGCAGTCACGATAAGAGGCATCGCAAAAAAGGGGGAGGGGTTGATGGTGTGAAGCCTTGTACTGGCTCTGGGGCAGGAGGCCCTGGGATGAATGAAGAGAGGAGGAAGGGTTGGAAACTATAAAGAGGCCTTAGGTGTATGACTGTGAACGTAAATGGACTGTGTAATAGTGTGAAGAAGGAATGGTTTCGAATGTTTCTGTATAAATATAGGGTGGATGTAGTGTTCCTGCAAGAACACAATTTCAAGGAGGGAAGAGTGCTCGAGGTGGAGGGGTTTCAGGTCATGACTCTGCCATCTGCACGTCTGAAAGGTGGTGTGGGTATATTGATCAGGGAGGCAAGCCCGTTTGTGTTGCTAAGAAGTGAGGGGGGAGGAGGGGGAAGAGTATTGCGCGTGGATGGGTGGTGGATGGGGCAGAGGGTATCTTTTGTATGTGTGTATGAACCAGCGGAAAATGATGTGAGGGTAAAAAGGGATTTTGTATGTGAAGAACTAATTTTCTTCTTACGTGGTTTACCTACAGTGGCCGTCGTTGGTGGCGACTGGAACTGCGTTATTAGGAGGGCTGACGTGGAACCAAAAGGGGCGGGGCACGTGTCGGCGGCCTTGCGAGATCTTTTGAGGGATATTCAGTTGCGGGATGCGGTTGGAGGAGGGGCGTGGGAGGTAGAGCACACTTTTGTAAGACGGGGTTACGCTGCTAGGTTGGATAGGCTGTATATATCTCAAGGGGTTGGGTTGACATTTTTCCGTACAATAGAAGTAGCTTATTCGGATCATCGGGCGGTAGTAGCAGAGGTGGCGTGGGAGTCACTAGCAGGTATATCTAGGGGATATTGGAAATTAAATACAAGTGTGTTAGGTGATGAGGAGGGGATAGAGGGATTTGCAACGCTGTGGGAGGGGTTACGTGCAGAGATAAATGGGGTAGAGGATGTGGTGATGTGGTGGGATGGTGTGGCTAAAGAACGGATTAAGCAATATTACGTAAAGGAAGGGAAACGTATCAATTCTTTAAAATATGGGCTTGCTAACTATTTGGAGGATAGATTACGGGGTTGTTATGCGAGGGGGGCGGTGGCGGGCACTTATCCAATGGATGAAATTATGGCAATTAAAGGGAGGCTGCGTGAGGTACAGGATGAGAGGTTCCAAGCGGTGCGGGTACAGGCGGGGGTGGAAGAGGTGTTATGGGGCGATAGACCTTCATCCTGCGTATTGCGTAGGCAGAAACAAAGACAGCAGGCAATGACTATTCCATGGTTGGAGGTTCATGAATCGATAGGAGGGTACAGGGAGGGGCAGGTCATACAAGCTACGGAAGGAATGGGGGCGTTTGCTGACAAGTGGTATGAGAAGTACTGGCAACGAGAAGGGGTAGAGGATGGGGTTTTAGAACAGGTGTGTGGGAGTGTGGTATGTCAGTTGCGTAACAGTGATAGGGAAGCACTGGGTGGGGAAATAACTGAGGGGGAAATATGGAGGGCTTTAAGTGGAATGCGAAAGGGCAAAGCACCGGGAATTGATGGACTCCCGGCAGAGTTTTATCAGCAGCATTGGGAATTATTGAGGCATTTTCTGGTTAGGTTATTAAATTGCATGAAGGAGAGAGGTGAGCTGGGTGAGAAGCAGGCAACGGCTGTCGTTGTATTGGTACCGAAGGGTAAGGGGCAGCATACGCTTCGGGATTACCGGGCGATCTCGTTGTTATGCGCAGATTATAAATTGTTTGCGAAGATTTTGGGAAATCGGGTCAAGTGTGTGGTAGGGCGGGTAGTATCAAAAACTCAGTTTGGTTTGCCAGGGAGGTCTATGGTGGAGGGGCATGGGTTACTTAGGGATTTCGTGGAGACAAAAGGGGGGAGGGG
>NC_091359.1:5038956-5052256 GCF_038502225.1 Cherax quadricarinatus | reverse complement strand
GTTGCCGCTGGATGACAGGACCAGAGCACCTGCTGGAACCTTGTCGATCACACTGTCCAATAAGAGGAGCTTGGCGTACTCCTTGATGTGAAGTCTCTCAAGGTGTGTGATGGTGGTGTTATGTACCTTAACAAATACATCTCCACGAACCTCATCCACCTTGAACACTCTTATACTCGAGCCAATGATCCTCAGCTGCTCCTTGACACTCTTCAGACTCACCTCTCTTACTTTTGAATTAAGGGCATACAGGTCAGTCACAGGGTCACCCAGGAAGTCGAGGGTAACATTGCGGAGTGAGACCCTCATGCTTGAGCAAGAAGTGGATGGTTGTGCCTTCAGTTGAGCATCAGCGACACTGTAGAGTTCCAAATCGCAGAAACCTGAGTAGTCAAGGGTGAGGTGATGGAGGCGTTTGATAAATATCTTCTCTTCATCTTGTTTCGCCCTCAACGGCACATTCTTTTGGAAAAATAATCAGTATTACAAAGAGTTAGAGGTTCTCCTGATGACTTAACTTACAAGTAGCACACACAATATTGTTTATTTTAGGAAATTAAAAGCTTGAGGAACAATCTGCAGAATAGGGGAATAGAGGCTAAGACGCTTGGTAGCTTTAAAAGGAGATTAGACAACATATAGGAGTCTTTATTAAGGAAACTTGTCGCCACACAGTGGCTTCATCAGTCCAATGAAGAAGAAGGTGGAAAAAGAGGAGTTTCAGGTAATCAGTCCCTCAGCCTGGAATCGATGTGTTCAGTCCATCACTCTTGCAGAAAGTACAGCAAATGGCCGGAGAAGTGGCCATATGCCGCCTCCTCCTGCTTCGACTCACTTGTCTACATTATATAAGCCACTTATCCGACCATATGCTGTTCTTTCTACAAGATTGATGGACTGAACACATCGATTCCAGGCTGGGACTGATTACCTCAAACTCCTCCTCTTTTTTCACCTTCTACATTGGACTGAAGAAGTCACTGTGTGGCGAAACGCTTCCAGAATAAAGATACCCAAATGTTGCAAAAGTGTCTCATTTATCAAGTACATTCATCTTCGTGCTTCCACAACTCTTAAATTTCATAGTAGACATGCTCATACTAATTTAAATTTTATTTTCCCTAAAGGGAGACGAATACTTAATGAACCTTGGAACAAAAAACATCTGTAACCATAGCCATAACTTAGGATCCTGGGTCAGTGACGTACCCACGTCAAGCCTGCCTGGGTCAGTGACGTACCCACGTCAAGCCTGCCTGGGTCAGTGATGTACCTACGTCAAGCCTGCCTGGGTCAGTGATGTACCCACGTCAAGGCTGCCTGGGTCAGTGACGTACCCACGTCAAGGCTGCCTGGGTCAGTGACGTATCCACGTCAAGCCTGCCTGGGTCAGTGACATACCCACGTCAAGCCTGCCTGGGTCAGTGACGTACCCACGTCAAGCCTGCCTGGGTCAGTGACGTATCCACGTCAAGCCTGCCTGGGTCAGTGACATACCCACGTCAAGCCTGCCTGGGTCAGTGACGTACCCATGTCAAGCCTGCCTGGGTCAGTGACGTACCCACGTCAAGCCTGCCTGGGTCAGTGACGTACCCACGTCAAGCCTGCCTGGGTCAGTGACGTACCTACGTCAAGCCTGCCTGGGTCAGTGACGTATCCACGTCAAGCCTGCCTGGGTCAGTGACATACCCACGTCAAGCCTGCCTGGGTCAGTGACGTACCCACGTCAAGCCTGCCTGGGTCAGTGACGTATCCACGTCAAGCCTGCCTGGGTCAGTGACATACCCACGTCAAGCCTGCCTGGGTCAGTGACGTACCCAAGTCAAGCCTGCCTGGGTCAGTGACGTACCTACGTCAAGCCTGCCTGGGTCAGTGATGTACCCACGTCAAGCCTGCCTGGGTCAGTGACGTACCTACGTCAAGCCTGCCTGGGTCAGTGACGTACCTACGTCAAGCCTGTCTGGGTCAGTGATGTACCTATGTCAAGCCTGTCTGGGTCAGTGATGTGCCTACGTCAAGCCTGCCTGGGTCAGTGACGTACCTACGTCAAGCCTGCCTGGGTCAGTGATGTACCTACGTCAAGCCTGCCTGGGTCAGTGATGTACCCACGTCAAGCCTGCCTGGGTCAGTGACGTACCTATGTCAAGCCTGTTTGGGTCTGTGATGTACCCACGTCAAGCCTGCCTGGGTCAGTGATGTACCCACGTCAAGCCTGCCTGGGTCAGTGACGTACCTACGTCAAGCCTGCCTGGGTCAGTGATGTACCTACGTCAAGCCTGCCTGGGTCAGTGATGTACCTACGTCAAGCCTGCCTGGGTCAGTGACGTACCTACGTCAAGCCTGCCTGGGTCAGTGATGTACCTACGTCAAGCCTGCCTGGGTCAGTGATGTACCCACGTCAAGCCTGCCTGGGTCAGTGACGTACCTACGTCAAGCCTGCCTGGGTCAGTGATGTACCCACGTCAAGCCTGCCTGGGTCAGTGATGTACCTACGTCAAGCCTGCCTGGGTCAGTGACGTACCTACGTCAAACCTGTCTGGGTCAGTGATGTACCCACGTCAAGCCTGCCTGGGTCAGTGATTCACACACGTCAAGGCTGCCTGGGTCAGTGAAGTACCAACGGCAAGCCTGCCTGGGTCAGTGATGTACCTACGTCAAGCCTGCCTGGGTCTGTGATGTACCCACGTCAAGCCTGCCTGGGTCAGTGATGTACCCACGTCAAGCCTGCCTGGGTCAGTGATGTACCTACGTCAAGCCTGCCTGGGTCAGTGATGTACCTACGTCAAGCCTGCCTGGGTCAGTGATGTACCCACGTCAAGCCTGCCTGGGTCAGTGATGTACCCACGTCAAGCCTGCCTGGGTCAGTGATGTACCCACGTCAAGCCTGCCTGGGTCAGTGATGTACCCACGTCAAGCCTGCCTGGGTCAGTGACGTACCTACGTCAAGCCTGCCTGGGTCAGTGATGTACCCACGTCAAGCCTGCCTGGGTCAGTGACGTACCTACGTCAAGCCTGCCTGGGTCAGTGATGTACCTACGTCAAGCCTGCCTGGGTCAGTGACGTACCCACGTCAAGCCTGCCTGGGTCAGTGACGTACACACGTCAAGCGTGCCTGGATCAGTGACGTACCCACATCAAGCCTGCCTGGGTCAGTGACGTACACATGTCAAGCGTGCCTGGATCAGTGACGTACCCACATCAAGCCTGCCTGGGTCAGTGACGTACACATGTCAAGCGTGCCTGGATCAGTGACGTACCCACATCAAGCCTGCCTGGGTCAGTGACGTACACATGTCAAGCGTGCCTGGATCAGTGACGTACCCACATCAAGCCTGCCTGGGTCAGTGACGTACACATGTCAAGCGTGCCTGGGTCAGTGACGTACCCACATCAAGCGTGCCTGGGTCAGTGACGTACCCACATCAAGCCTGCCTGGGTCAGTGACGTACCCACATCAAGCGCGCCTGGGTCAGTGACGTACCCACATCAAGCCTGCCTGGGTCAGTGACGTACCCACATCAAGCCTGCCTGGGTCAGTGATGTACCCACATCAAGCCTGCCTGGGTCAGTGACGTACCTACGTCAAGCGTGCCTGGGTCAGTGACGTACCCACATCAAGCCTGCCTGAGTCAGTGACGTACCCACATCAAGCCTGCCTGGGTCAGTGACGTACCTACGTCAAGCCTGCCTTGGTCAGTGACGTACACATGTCAAGCGTGCCTGGGTCAGTGACGTACCCACATCAAGCGTGCCTGGGTCAGTCAGGCCTCCAATCTTATAGATTAAACCCCGTTGTAGATGACTGGTTCAGAGAACCAACAAGTTAATAAATTAGACACATGTGCAACACTTATCAGGTGTTATTTCTGGCTCTCAAAAGGAGTTCAAATGCCATGAAAAGGTTCTCCCTCGTTAATCGTCATTCAGTCAGTATGTGGACAAGTACCACAACCAGAGGAACACCCGAGTAATGTGGTCACAAGAGCAAGCAGCTGGTGGACTTACCAGACACCAAAACCAGGATATCTTCGAAGTACTGATTTATATTCAATTGTATTTTTAACCTGTAAGACATTAATAGTGGTAGGTATAACGAGGTAAACCTGTAAGGTACTCTTCTAGGCAGAACATTGCCCGGTGGCCTGGTGGCTAAAGCTCCCGCTTCACACACGGAGGGCCCGGGTTCGATTCCCGGCGGGTGGAAACATTTCGACACGTTTCCTTACACCTGTTGTCCTGTTCACCTAGCAGCAAATAGGTACCTGGGTGTTAGTCGACTGGTGTGGGTCGCATCCTGGGGGACAAGATTATGGACCCCAATGGAAATAAGTTAGACAGTCCTCGATGACGCACTGACTTTCTTGGGTTATCCTGGGTGGCTAACCCTCCGGGGTTAAAAATCCGAACGAAATCTCTCTCTCTTAAGAGGTGAGCCTAGGACTGACAGCTTCTCTGTCCTCTTTAATTCGTGTACCTCGGTGTTGGAACGTACCGGATCTCGAACCCGAGTCCGAACAGTTTTGTTCAGAAAAAAATTACCCAGTTTTTGATCGTTTTTCTGAAGTCCGACCCCGTTGACTTGTTTAAAATTCAGTTGTAAAAAAAAAAAAAAAACTTTACAGGAAAGTCCTGTTTCAAAAGTGCTTTGAAATGACCTCTGATACTGACCTGACTCTTAGAAGCTTTTGGAAGAGTTGGTTCAACAGCCTCCAGTGTGTGAGACTGATAATTAAAGCCTGGGAAATACTGTTTCGGACATCGACCTTTTCCCACTTCGAACACTACCTAGGATTATTATAATCATGGGAGATAATACAGCGCCTGGGGGGATATGGGAGGTATTCAGGGTCAATTTAAGGAACTGGAGCACAGATCCAATTCCCTAGATCAAGAGCCCCTCACCAGCGTCAAAGAACCTCTCTTGAGGGGCCACCACTTTGGAACCAATTAAGTTCAAACACCCAGGTTCCACTATATGTTTATTATATGACAGGACATTAAATAGTTAAATATTTACTAAGCACCAGTGAATATCAGTGTAATTAAACTTAAAGGATCCTTGAAATACAGTTAAGTCCTCTGTAGGACCTTGGTGTTAATACATCAGAGGAGCTACAATCCTCGTATTAATTAATTACAAGTCCATCGGTGATATAAGTGATGTGTGTAGATGAGTGCAGTAGAAGGATATAGTGGAGTGTGCACCGGCTGTATGTAAGTCCCTTTAGGACAGGGTATAATTCACATTAATCCTAGTCTAATTCCTCACATGACCAGTGTTGGTGCCGGAGTTTGTCTCCCTAATGTAAACACTTGTCATATCCTTTACTTTATTGTTGAAAATGGCATAAAATACCGATAAATTTAGGATTAAGAAACATGTGCAACAGTTGGGTATCTTTATTGTTGACACGTCTCGCCTACACAGCAGGCTTCTTCAGTCAAATATAAAGGGAGCAGTAGAAATGAAATAAAGATGTAATCAATCCATCAACCTTGGAGAAAAAGTATTTGAGGTGGTCAGTCCCTCAGCTGAGGGACTGACCACCTCAAAACTACGTCTTCAAGGGTGGTGGACTAATTACATCGTCTTCATATCTCTACTGCTTCTGCTGCCTCTTCTGTACTCGACCGAAGAAGCCTACTGTGTAGGCGAAACGTTTCGGAATAAAGATACCTTACTGTTGCGCATATGTCTTTTCAACTTGTCAGTACTGTATACCATTAACATTCACTAAGCTGGAGGAGTTGAGTGTATGAACACAAACTTTCACAGAGTTGGCAGCCGCTTTTAAGTTGGCAGCCACTTCTAAGTTGGCAGCCACTTCTAAGTTGGCAGCCACTTTTAAGTTGGCAGCCACTTCTAAGTTGGCAACCGCTTTTAAGTTGGCAGCCACTTCTAAGTTGGCAGCCACTTCTAAGTTGGCAGCCACTTTTAAGTTGGCAGCCACTTCTAAGTTGGCAACCGCTTTTAAGTTGGCAGCCACTTCTAAGTTGGCAGCCACTTCTAAGTTGGCAGCCACTTTTAAGTTGGCAGCCACTTCTAAGTTGGCAGCCACTTTTAAGTTGGCAGCCACTTTTAAGTTGGCAGCCACTTCTAAGTTGGCAGCCACTTTTAAGTTGGCAGCCACTTCTAAGTTGGCAGCCACTTCTAAGTTGGCAGCCACTTCTAAGTTGGCAGCCACTTCTAAGTTGGCAGCCACTTCTAAGTTGGCAGCCACTTTTAAGTTGGCAGCCACTTCTAAGTTGGCAGCCACTTTTAAGTTGGCAGCCACTTTTAAGTTGGCAGCCACTTCTAAGGTGGCAGCCACTTTTAAGTTGGCAGCCACTTCTAAGTTGGCAGCCACTTCTAAGTTGGCAGCCAGTTCTAAGTTGGCAGCCACTTCTAAGTTGGCAGCCACTTCTAAGTTGGCAACCACTTCTAAGTTGGCAGCCACTTCTAAGTTGGCAGCCACTTCTAAGTTGGCAGCCACTTCTAAGTTGGCAGCCACTTCTAAGTTGGCAGCCACTTCTAAGTTGGCAGCCACTTCTAAGTTGGCAGCCACTTCTAAGTTGGCAGCCACTTCTAAGTTGGCAGCCACTTCTAAGTTGGCAGCCACTTCTAAGTTGGCAGCCACTTCTAAGTTGGCAGCCGCTTTTAAGTTGGCAGCCACTTCTAAGTTGGCAGCCGCTTTTAAGTTGGCAGCCACTTCTAAGTTGGCAGCCACTTCTAAGTTGGCAGCCACTTCTAAGTTGGCAGCCACTTCTAAGTTGGCAGCCACTTCTAAGTTGGCAGCCACTTCTAAGCTGGCAGCCACTTCTAAGTTGGCAGCCACTTCTAAGTTGGCAGCCACTTCTAAGTTGGCAGCCACTTATTGGCTCTAAGGAAAGCCACAATAGTAGACTGCTGGCATGTTCTGGACTCTGGTCTGAGCTTTAAGTGTTGAGTAAAAGTGGCTTGGCCCTAGACAAGGTGATTGTTTCATGGGAATGTCTAGTGTCTGGACGTAAGAATAGTCACTGCATCTTATCTGACAACAACAGCACAAGATCAGGAATTACACAGCACAAAGCAACTTTGTACTTATATTTTAAATTTCCCTACCGGCCCTGTGATCTGACTCATTCCTTGACCTGTCTTCTAACTCCTGACCTGTCCTCCCATGCGCTGACCTGATACTCCCCCTCATGCACGACGAGGGGTGCAGCCTTCCCCATTAATTCATGTCCTCATTTCACTTGTGAATCTGCTGAAGAGGATCCCACAAGGGGATCGAATTATACAGATCAGTTAATCTTCTGAGTTTCTGTCTCCATGTGAGTTATTACTGAACACTGACAAGTGTTCATTATGCTACTTTAATTATCCATGTATACTAAGTCTAACGATTAGCAGACAGGGATCGAACCCCCACAATTGCTTGCGCTTAATGGCTCACATGAAAGTAAATAAAACGTATCCAGAGTGTAATAAGAGTCAATATTACGTGTTTTTAGGGAGACGTGCAAAATATACTGCATATTCCTGTTTTACGTGTTTTTAGGGAGACGTGCAGAATATACTGCATATTCCTGTTTTACGTGTTTTTAGGAAGACGTGCAAAATATACTGCATATTCCTGTTTGACCCCATCATCCAGTCATTACTCTATTTTTACTCTTCTTGAGGACACATTCTCTCCAAGGTGTAAATCACTCATTTGTTGTTTCATATGGTAATAATTTGTTAATGTAGGTTAATATATGTTAACTTAAACAACATAAAATAATCTACCCAAACTGATCAGAAATGTAGGTAAGGCAGTTCGTCAGATAATGTATTGTATAAGTTGTGGAGTACGACACATGTGCAACAGTTGGGTGGCTTTATTGTCAAACGTTTCGCCTACACAGTAGACTTCTTCAGTCTAGTACAGAAGACTTATCAGAAGCAGTAGAGATGTGAAGACGATGTAATTAGTCCATCACCCTTGAAGACGTAGTCTGAGGTGGTCACTCCCTCAGGGACTGACCACCTCAAAAGATACCTAACTGTTGTACATGTGTCGTACTTATCAACCTGTTGGTATTGTAGACCATTTTCATATTCGCTGCAAGTTGTATCATGTACTTATAGAAATAAAGATTATTATTATTATTGGAGAACAGGTTGGCCCATCTGGCTCTGTCTTGCCTACTTGAACTTTCAAATCAGACCAAACACCATACGTGACCCCCATGAGTTCACAGGAACAATGTACCTCCTTGAGGAAGTAAACCTTGACTCTGTGGTGCAGCTCTAAAAAACACACACTACAGTGCCCAACAGGTGAGCTCTTCCCAGCTCTAGAACACACACACTACAGTGCCCAACACGTGAGCTCTTCCCAGCTCTAGAACACACACACTACAGTGCCCAACACGTGAGCTCTTCCCAGCTCTAGAACACACACACTACTGTGCCCAACACGTGAGCTCTTCCCAGCTCTAGAACACACACACTACAGTGCCCAACACGTGAGCTCTTCCCAGCTCTAGAACACACACACTACAGTGCCCAACAGATGAGCTCTTCCCAGCTCTAGAACACACACACTACAGTGCCCAACAGATGAGCTCTTCCCAGCTCTAGAACACACACACTACAGTGCCCAACACGTGAGCTCTTCCCAGCTCTAGAACACACACACTACAGTGCCCGACAGATGAGCTCTTCCCAGCTCTAGAACACACACACTACAGTACCCAACAGGTGAGCTCTTCCCAGCTCTAGAACACACACACTACAGTGCCCAACAGGTGAGCTCTTCCCAGCTCTAGAACACACACACTACAGTGCCCAACAGGTGAGCTCTTCCCAGATCTAGAACACATACACTACAGTGCCCAACAGATGAGCTCTTCCCAGCTCTAGAACACACACACTACAGTGCCCAACAGATGAGCTCTTCCCAGCTCTAGAACACACACACACACTACAGTGCCCAACAGGTGAGCTCTTCCCAGCTCTAGAACACACACACTACAGTGCCCAACACGTGAGCTCTTCCCAGCTCTAGAACACACACACTACAGTGCCCAACACGTGAGCTCTTCCCAGCTCTAGAACACACACACTACTGTGCCCAACACGTGAGCTCTTCCCAGCTCTAGAACACACACACTACAGTGCCCAACACGTGAGCTCTTCCCAGCTCTAGAACACACACACTACAGTGCCCAACACGTGAGCTCTTCCCAGCTCTAGAACACACACACTACTGTGCCCAACACGTGAGCTCTTCCCAGCTCTAGAACACACACACTACAGTGCCCAACACGTGAGCTCTTCCCAGCTCTAGAACACACACACTACAGTGCCCAACAGATGAGCTCTTCCCAGCTCTAGAACACACACACTACAGTGCCCAACAGATGAGCTCTTCCCAGCTCTAGAACACACACACTACAGTGCCCAACACGTGAGCTCTTCCCAGCTCTAGAACACACACACTACAGTGCCCGACAGATGAGCTCTTCCCAGCTCTAGAACACACACACTACAGTACCCAACAGGTGAGCTCTTCCCAGCTCTAGAACACACACACTACAGTGCCCAACAGGTGAGCTCTTCCCAGCTCTAGAACACACACACTACAGTGCCCAACACGTGAGCTCTTCCCAGATCTAGAACACATACACTACAGTGCCCAACAGATGAGCTCTTCCCAGCTCTAGAACACACACACTACAGTGCCCAACAGATGAGCTCTTCCCAGCTCTAGAACACACACACACACTACAGTGCCCAACAGGTGAGCTCTTCCCAGCTCTAGAACACACACACTACAGTGCCCAACACGTGAGCTCTTCCCAGCTCTAGAACACACACACTACAGTGCCCAACAGGTGAGCTCTTCCCAGCTTTAGCACACACACTACGGAGCCCAACAAGTGAGCTCTTCCCAGCTCTAGAACACACACTACAGTGCCCAACAGGTGAGCTCTTCCCAGCTCTAGAACACATACACTACAGTGCCCAACAGGTGAGCTCTTCCCAGCTCTAGAATACACACTGCGGAGCCCAACAGGTGAGCTCTTCCCAGCTCTAGAACACATACACTACAGTGCCCAACACGTGAGCTCTTCCCAGCTCTAGAACACACACACTACAGTGCCCAACACGTGAGCTCTTCCCAGCTCTAGAACACACACACTACAGTGCCCAACAGGTGAGCTCTTCCCAGCTCTAGAACACACACACTACAGTGCCCAACAGGTGAGCTCTTCCCAGCTCTAGAACACACTACAGTGCCCAACAGGTGAGCACTTCCCAGCTCTAGAACACACACACTACAGTGCCCAACAGATGAGCTCTTCCCAGCTCTAGAACACACACACTACAGTGCCCAACAGATGAGCTCTTCCCAACTCTAGAACACACACTACAGTGCCCAACAGATGAGCTCTTCAGAGCTCCACTATCCTCAAGTTGTCCTTACATTCATACCTTGACATTGTATCTGTCACTGGTACTATCAGCCAGTGCCTCTATCTGTCACTGGTACTATCAGCCAGTGCCTCTATCTGTCACTGGTACTATCAGCCAGTGCCTCTATCTGTCACTGGTACTATCAGCCAGTGCCTCTATCTGTCCCGTAGTTCGATTGCTAGCGCACTCAGCTCACACACTGAGGTCCGTGGCTCGATCCCCGGTGCGGGTGCAAACATTAGGACGTGTTTTCTTAAGACACCTGCTGTCCCTGTTCACCTATCAGTAAAATAGGTACCTGGGTGTTATTCGACTGGTCGCATCCTGGGGACAAAATTGACCTAATCTGCGGGAAATGCTCAGCATAACAAGGGGTTTTCTATATAGTAGTATGTCACTGATGTCAGCTATGGTCTGTATACCTTGTACATGTACTTGTAGAAATAAAGATTATTATTAGTAGTAGTAGTAGCAGTTCTGTCAGCCAGTGACTATTTGCCACTGCCTGTATCGCATATTAGGCTGATTCTTTACAGCTTTCTATAGCTACCAGCTGATGTCTGAGACTTAATACTGTCACACTTTATTAGGTGTAACATGCAGAGAGATACCTTGTTATGTCTAAAAACAAATGACCTACGTCTCACTCCAGTCATAAGACTTACCTGTTCTTCCCAGTTGTAATCACAGTCTATCATCGAATTCGTGTATTTGCAGTATCTGGAGTTCCGGTTCACTGATTCAAGTTGGTTCGTCGGTACACTCCTCCTCTCTTTCATCGACATGGAATTTGAATCTCCTAAAGTAGCATCGTCTTCCAGAACGGTGTTGAGGGGCACCGCCTTAAACAGCGGTAGTGCCATGGTGATGATAAAGAAGATGGTGAAACAAGTCATGTGTACCTACAAAGATAAATTATGTAAATAATTGGAGTTAAATAACGTTTATTGATGACATTATTATTATTATTAAGAAAATATTTTTACTGTCATTCATTCAATGACTGTCTTGCCAGAAACTCGCTGACATCACACTTCAGATGACCCATCACACTGCAACATCCCCCACTCATCCTTCAGAGTGCAGACACTGTACTTCTCGTCTCTAGGACTCGAGTCTGGCTAACCGGTTTCCCTGAATCTCTTCATAAATGTTACATTCCAACACCACTTGCCCCCACACCTATTATTATTATTATTAGAAATTATTTAGGAAACGTTAAACCTATTGGAGAAATACACACATTGCAATAAGAAGTAATCAGGTTTGAGGTAAGGAAGGGAAGGATAGTTCCACTTCTTTAGATCAAGAAAATATACTGAGAAACGTAGACGAACCTCCAAAACACTAGTTCCTCGCATCATTATATCAAAATAACATTTCCTTGTCGAGGTAAACACAGCCTTCGTCAATAAAATCATGTCTACAATAATCTCGTCCAACTCTCTGAAGGTTTGCCTCTGCAACTTCTACTACTAAAAGTGACGGTTTGACGGATATAATAATGATAACTTGGGTTCTTGTATTTATCCTAAGTGAAAATTTTCAGGGATGGAAACTGTCTCCAAGAATTTGGGATTTCCATCGTAGGTGAGAGATGGTCGCTAGAGATTATTCTGGATGTCAGTGGATTGGCTGAAATGTTACTCTGAGCAAACTAGTGTGAATGGATTTACTAAAGAACAAAAGGCACAATACTGTGCTAGTTATTTGTGCGTGGATTTACTGAAATATTAATCAGAGCTAAACATTGTGAATGTATTTATTGAAGTATTTATCTTAGCAAACCTTCTGTCATACAAGCAAGCTGTGATCTAACTGAATTCTAACCGATTAAGAATTAAGGTGTCACATTATCAGTGTAAGGATGACTTTGTGAGCTCGACTGAGAGGAAGAACAGTTGACTTTGTGTGATCTATCAAGTTCATGTGTCATCGTGGGACAGTGAACAAAGTAACACTAGACAGTGACAATAAACAGTTATGTTGAGAGAACAGCAGACAGTGACAATAAGCAGTTATGTTGAGAGAACAGCACACAGTGACAATAAACAGTTATGTTGAGAGAACAGCAGACAGTGACAATAAACAGTTATGCTGAGAGAACAGCAGACAGTGACAATAAACAGTTATGTTGAGAGAACAGCAGACAGTGACAATAAACAGTTATGTTGAGAGAACAGCAGACAGTGACAATAAACAGTTATGTTGAGAGAACAGCAGACAGTGACAATAAACAGTTATGTTGAGAGAACAGCAGACAGTGACAATAAGCAGTTATGTTGAGAGAACAGCAGACAGTGACAATAAACAGTTATGTTGAGAGAACAGCAGACAGTGACAATAAACAGTTATGTTGAGAGAACAGCAGACAGTGACAATAAACAGTTATGTTGAGAGAACAGCAGACAGTGACAATAAACAGTTATGTTGAGAGAACAGCAGACAGTGACAATAAGCAGTTATGTTGAGAGAACAGCAGACAGTGACAATAAACAGTTATGCTGAGAGAACAGCAGACAGTGACAATAAACAGTTATGTTGAGAGAACAGCAGACAGTGACAATAAACAGTTATGTTGAGAGAACAGCAGACAGTGACAATAAACAGTTATGTTGAGAGAACAGCAGACAGTGACAATAAACAGTTATGTTGAGAGAACAGCAGACAGTGACAATAAACAGTTATGTTGAGAGAACAGCAGACAGTGACAATAAGCAGTTATGTTGAGAGAACAGCAGACAGTGACAATAAGCAGTTACGCTGAGAGAACAGCAGACAGTGACAATAAGCAGTTATGTTGAGAGAACAGCAGACAGTGACAATAAGCAGTTATGTTGAGAGAACAGCAGACAGTGACAATAAGCAGTT
>NC_091359.1:5018956-5033956 GCF_038502225.1 Cherax quadricarinatus | reverse complement strand
TGGCATTTATGGATTTGGAAAAGGCGTATGACAGGGTGGATAGGGGGGGCAATGTGGCAGATGTTGCAAGTGTATGGTGTAGGAGGTAGGTTACTGAAAGCAGTGAAGAGTTTTTACGAGGATAGTGAGGCTCAAGTTAGAGTATGTAGGAAAGAGGGAAATTTTTTCCCAGTAAAAGTAGGCCTTAGACAAGGATGTGTGATGTCACCGTGGTTGTTTAATATATTTATAGATGGGGTTGTAAGAGAAGTAAATGCGAGGGTCTTGGCAAGAGGCGTGGAGTTAAAAGATAAAGAATCACACACAAAGTGGGAGTTGTCACAGCTGCTCTTTGCTGATGACACTGTGCTCTTGGGAGATTCTGAAGAGAAGTTGCAGAGATTGGTGGATGAATTTGGTAGGGTGTGCAAAAGAAGAAAATTAAGGTGAATACAGGAAAGAGTAAGGTTATGAGGATAACAAAAAGATTAGGTGATGAAAGATTGAATATCAGATTGGAGGGAGAGAGTATGGAGGAGGTGAACGTATTCAGATATTTGGGAGTGGACGTGTCAGCGGATGGGTCTATGAAAGATGAGGTGAATCATAGAATTGATGAGGGAAAAAGAGTGAGTGGTGCACTTAGGAGTCTGTGGAGACAAAGAACTTTGTCCTTGGAGGCAAAGAGGGGAATGTATGAGAGTCTAGTTTTACCAACGCTCTTATATGGGTGTGAAGCGTGGGTGATGAATGTTGCAGCGAGGAGAAGGCTGGAGGCAGTGGAGATGTCATGTCTGAGGCAATGTGTGGTGTGAATATAATGCAGAGAATTCGTAGTTTGGAAGTTAGGAGGAGGTGCGGGATTACCAAAACTGTTGTCCAGAGGGCTGAGGAAGGGTTGTTGAGGTGGTTCGGACATGTAGAGAGAATGGAGCGAAACAGAATGACTTCAAGAGTGTATCAGTCTGTAGTGGAAGGAAGGCGGGGTAGGGGTCGGCCTAGGAAGGGTTGGAGGGAGGGGGTAAAGGAGGTTTTGTGTGCGAGGGGCTTGGACTTCCAGCAGGCATGCGTGAGCGTGTTTGATAGGAGTGAATGGAGACAAATGGTTTTTAATACTTGACGTGCTGTTGGAGTGTGAGCAAAGTAACATTTATGAAGGGATTCAGGGAAACCGGCAGGCCGGACTTGAGTCCTGGAGATGGGAAGTACAGTGCCTGCACTCTGAAGGAGGGGTGTTAATGTTGCAGTTTAAAAACTGTAGTGTAAAGCACCCTTCTGGCAAGACAGTGATGGAGTGAATGATGGTGAAAGTTTTTCTTTTTCGGGCCACCCTGCCTTGGTGGGAATCGGCCGGTGTGATAATAAAAAAAATTATATATATATATATAATATATATATATTATATATATATATATATATATATATATATATTATATATATATATATATTATATATATATATATATATATATTATATATATATATATATATATATATATATATATATATAATATATATATATATATATATATATATTGTAATAATAAGAACTGCAAAAACTAGACAGAAGCTTAGATGACACAATGCATGATCCTAAATTAAGTTTTTGTAAAAACGTTACAGTAGTAGAATTGCAATCCACAAGGGAACATGCATTGCTCACAAAATAAGGTTAGCTTACTAAGAGCAAGCTTGAACGATGAACTTTAAAGATTACCTTTACAAACTAAATTATTCCCTAATACACTATAAATCACATGTACAAAATGAATTATTCGGCAATACAGTTTAAATCACAATACTGATTATGGATGATGTACGACAAGGATTTGTTATATAAAAACTTGGGTCAGGGATTACCTTTTAACTAGACGATTTGTGGGGGTCACGTCCCTCGTAGCCTGGTGACTAAGTCTCCTGGTTACTGACCTGATCAACTAGGCTGTTAACACTGCTGAACAGGGCTACAGAAATATTTTAACACTAGCCTGAAAGGAAAATTATTTATATAACAGATTTAGAACGAAGGTAAAATATTTGCTTAGGGCAAAATAAACTTGAAAAAGTGAGGAATTTACTAGTATTGTCCAACACTGGTATAATAATACAAATATTGTCCAGCATTGGGATAATCTGAGTGTATCAACACTAAGTTACTAAGATGATACAAGGAATAATTATGGTAATTGACTGTTAAATAGGAAAACAAATGTTGCAGGGGTGACACTATAGTGTAGACTATGTAATGTAAACACTATGGTAGTGTAGACACAGATATGGTAGTATAGTCACTATGGTAGTGTAGACTGTAATGTAAACACTATGGTAGTGTAGACACAGATATGGTAGTATAGTCACTATGGTAGTGTAGACTGTAATGTAAACACTATGGTAGTATAGAGGCTTTGGTAAACTTTAAAGTGTATTACACAATAGGTACCGAAGCATCATGGTATTACCTTGAACAGTGATAAACTGTTATATTGAAGAATGCACGAATGGTGTTAAAGAGGCAAGGACAACGTTAGTCAGGCCTCCTCTGACTGTCTAGTGTGGCTGAGGTAAGCTCGATAGGTTGGTGTGAGCCTAACACAATTCCTAGGGGCAGGTATGGTTTCAAACTCTCTGTGCGTGCTCCTACTTCGCCAAATGTGTACTGAGGGAAGATACGTAATGGAAGAAAGGAGATAGGGTGCGAAGTGTCAGGGATGACACAACGTAACGCAATTGACAAAACGTTTCCCATATGAATTCTGTACTTTTCCACGTCATTTGACTACTCAAACCCTTTACACAAGTCAAACGTAGAGCACAACGACGAGAAGTAGACGATACGTTGTACATGTAGAAATAAATATTATTATAAGCCGAGACAGTAAGTAGATAACATGAGAAAAGAGAAACGTATATAGCGAGGCTGCTAAACGTATGGCGTTTTTCAAGGCCTGAGCTTGCTACCACCTGCAGCTCATAAGACTGCCATCCCCACGAGCCCCTTTGAGGCGGGGTAGATGGCAGACCAGAGGCCTAGCTTCTCCCTACGAGCCTCGTGAGGGCGGGGGATGTGACTAGGCCTGGGGACAGTTGGTCCCAAAGATGAGGGGGTAGTTGTACTTCCTCCCATGGGAGACTTACGTCTCGGGATACTCCTCAGATAGGGAGCCAAGGCCGGGTCACCACTACTTGGAAAAGACCCGGGCCGGGAGAATACCGGCGAATAAAAAAAAAAAAAAACGTATGGCGAGGCTGCTACCACAAACAAAAATTTATTATTTTTATTAAGGACGGCTGGCTGGGACTTGGGGTTGTGGGGTGGGACTTTATTTAGGGAATTGGATCTGTGCTCCAGTTTCCCGAATTAAGCCTGAATGCCTTCCACATCCCCCCCCCCAGGCGCTGTATAATCCTCCGAGTTTAGCGCTTCCCCCTTGATTATAATAATAATAATAATGTGGGGTGGGACATAATAATAATGTGGGGTGGGACACAAAAATGGTAGGCTGAGTTACACCTAAGTGAATGGCGTGAGCATGTACCAGAGCGTGCGTAATGCGGCAGTTTTTAAGTCCCTCAAATTATGTCTGGTTAGGTTAGGTAAGGTTCGTCAGGAAACAGGACAAATGTTTCCTGACGCGGGTCTTAGTCAGATGATGACCCGCCTTTGGAGCTTTTGGTCATCTGACCGAGGCCTTCCGCTGGCTTACCGGTCCACCCCTTTAAAAATTATGGTCATTTATAACCATTGTTTTTTTTTTTTTTTGTTTTTTTTTTTTTTTTTTTTATGTCTGGTTATAAAAATCTCTGCTAGTTCGTGGTCCGAAGGCTTGTAACTGGCCGGTGTGAAGTAGCTGCCCAAGTAACTAGAATATGAATAGATCATTACTATGTCTGATGGCTTCCTGTGGAAACTTGTTAGGTGCTCGACTAAAGCCAACACTGTTGATTTAAAATTAACAATCCTACCTTCACAAGTTTTAGTTGTTCGCTCCTTTGCTTAGTGCTAACGGGACGAAGGCCCAGCAGGTCCCACCTCGCCATACACAAATTGGAACAAACTTACTTGGTGTGGAGTTTGTCCCTAGCTAGAGACCCCAGTGACTATTCCAGGTTAGTTGGACCCCCTATGAGGCTTTCCACTCATTGGTTAGGTGTAAGTGGAGAATGGTACCTGCAAACAATGTTAATAACTCTGTCATAAGGCCTAGGCTACCCTCGACTCTTGAGGCTGCCGTAACTAGCATCAGTATGTCTCAGGACTTATTACCTTCTGGTATTATGTTCACATAGCGTAATTCACTAAGCAGTCTAGTGTAACCTATCCTAGGGTAGGGCACGGCCCTGTAAATTAACCCAGTGGTCACAATTCCTGCACTGGCATTTAGTGGCCATCTAGGTTACCGGGGAAAAATAACGAAATGAACTCTCACATTATTATTATTATAAAGGGTAAGCGCTAAACCCGTAGGATTATACAGCGCCTGGGGAGGGGGATGTGGAAGGCATTCAGGCTTAATTCGGGGAACTGGAGCACAGATCCAATTCCCTAAATCAAGAGCTCCTCACCAACATCAATTATTATTATTATTATAATCAAAAAGAAGCGCTAAGCCACAAGGGCTATACAGCCACCAATATCAAGGAACCTTCCCTGAGGGGTTGAACTCCCACAGGGATCTGGCTTAGAGACAGATTATCCTGTGCAGTTCTGAACTGTCTTTACCGTAGCTTCTCTGGGTGCCAGATGAGTATTTTGTAGGGCTGAGGGAATATCCATGCGTTGTCTTCAGCGCCACTCCTTCGAAGACAGTCCAATGAAAACAAAAGCAGCTCGTTATCGCCCTGAGTTGTCAGCTATTCTTTTATCACCTTAATTTCTTTTCCTTGTATAACATCCTAATATTAATGTCTTAATCTACTTGAATAATCCCAATGTTTAATAATTATTCAAGCCTCCCTAAATTATTCCTGAGGACTAAATTCCTTAAAATACTACGCTGAATTTAAGGTTTGTTAATTAAGGTCTTTCTTGGGGTTTCCAGAAGAAAGTTAAGATAAGATAAGATAAGATTTCGTTCGGATTTTTAACCCCGGAGGGTTAGCCACCCAGGATAACCCAAGAAAGTCAGTGCGTCATCGAAGACTGTCTAACTTATTTCCATTGGGTTCCTTAATCTTGTCCCCCAGGATGCGACCCACACCAGTCGACTAACACCCAGGTACCTATTTGCTGCTAGGTGAACAGGACAACAGGTGTAAGGAAACGTGTCGAAATGTTTCCACCCGCCGGGAATCGAACCCGGGCCCTCCGTGTGTGAAGCGGGAGCTTTAGCCACCAGGCCACCGGGTGGTGGGTTAAGGGCCTTGTACGGCTCTAGACGTGCAATGTGAACTACTAAACACATATTATTATATACAAACCGTCGGTGGGGATTTTTGGGACTCGACAAATTTCCACACTTCCCCTTAGGATGACTGTGCTGGGCTCTGGCTCCTGGCCGCCTTCAAGTTTACACTAGGCTTCCAACCCGCTTCAACCATAACATTACTCCCTGGCTGATAACTGTGTTCCTGGTTCTTCTCTGTATTTAGACAAATATACTAACTGGTGGTTGCCGCCGCTACGCCAGGAAGCCAAGGAAAGAGACAGCGTGTAGACTGCACGAGTTTGAATGATGTCTAGTATGTTGGAACATGTGCACACACCCGGTCACGAAACACGTCACTGGCGGCGATTGTGAAAAAGCACAGAGGGCGGCTCGTGGCCTCGTAGGCAAAGCTCTCCCTTCACACTCTGAGTTCCAATTCAATTCAATTCAATTCAAAGTTTATTCTCTATAAGGATTACAATGCTGAGTTTACAGAATTTGGTTATTGTGTGGTTTACATGTAGTAAAATAATAATTACAGTGTACCACTAGAACACCTAGCATGGCTAGGCATTTCGGGCTCCCGGCAAGGGTGAAAACATTGGGCGTGTTGCCTTACACCTGTTGTCCCTGTTCACCCATCAATAAAATGGGTACCTGGGTGTTAGTCGACTAGTGTGTGTCGCATCCTGGGAACAAAATTGACCTAATTTACCCGAAATGCTCTGTATAACACGAGGCTTGTTTACCTGGTGCATGTACTGGCAGAAATAAAGATATTATTATTATTATTATTATTATTATTATTATTATTATTATTATTATTATTATTATTATTATAACTGGATTCAATATGGGGTGATTGAGGAGGAGAGAGTGAGGGTGAGTGGGGGGTATGTGCCTGGGAGCGTGATATGAGTCAAGGGTTTGTGGATGGGAATGTTGGGGTGGTGTTAGTGTAGGGGTGGTGGGTTAGTGTGGGGGTGGTGGGTGTTAAGTGTGGGGGTGGTGGGTTAGTGTGGGAGTGGTGGGTTAGTGTGGGGGTGGGGGGTAAGTGTGGGGGTGGTGGGTTAGTGTGGGGGTGGTGGGTGTTAAGTGTGGGGGCGGTAGGTTAGTGTGGGAGTGGTGGGTTAGTGTGGGGGTAGTGGGTGTTAAGTGTTGGGGTGGTGGGTTAGTGTGGGAGTGGTGGGTTAGTGTGGGGGTGGTGGGTGTTAAGTGTGGGGGTGGTGGGTGTTAAGTGTGGGGGTGGTGGGTTAGTGTGGGGGTGGTGGGTTAGTGTGGGAGTGGTGGGTTAGTGTGGGGGGGGTGGGTGTTAAGTGTGGGGGTGGTTGGTTAGTGTGGGAGTGGTGGGTTAGTGTGGGGGTGGTGGGTGTTAAGTGTGGGAGTGATAGGTTAGTGTGGGAGTGGTGGGTTAGTGTGGGTGTGGTGGGTGTTAAGTGTGGGGGTGGTAGGTTAGTGTGGGGATGATGGGTGTTAAGTGGGGGGGTGGTGGGGGTTAAGTGTGGGGATGGTAGGTTAGTGTGGGGGTGGTGGGTGTTAAGTGTGGGGGTGGTGGGTTAGTGTGGGGGTGGTGGGTGTTAAGTGTAGGGGTGGTGGGTTAGTGTGGGGGTGAGTAGGGGGTATGTGCCTGGGAGCGTGATATGAGTCGAGGGTGTGTGGATGGGAATGTTGGGGTGGTGTTAGTGTGGGGGTGGTGGGTGTTAGTGTGGGGGTGATTGGTTAGTGTGGGGGTGGTGGGTGTTACGTGTGGGGGTGGTGGGTTAGTGTGGGAGTGGTGGGTTAGTGTGGGGGTAGTGGGTGTTAAGTGTGGGGGGGGTGGGTTAGTGTGGGAGTGGTGGGTTAGTGTGGGGGTGGTGGGTGTTAAGTGTGGCGGTGGTGGGTTAGTGTGGGGGTGGTGGGTGTTAAGTGTGGGGGTGCTGGGTTAGTGTGGGGGTGGTGGGTTAATGTGGGGGTAGTGGGTGTTGAGTGTGAGGGTGGTGGGTTAGTGTGGGGGTGGTGGGTGCTAAGTGTGGGGGTGGTGGGTTAGTGTGGGGGTGAGTAGGGGGTATGTGCCTGGGAGCGTGATATGAGTCGAGGGTGTGTGGATGGGAATGTTGGGGTGGTGTTAGTGTGGGGGTGGTTGGTTAGTGTGGGGGTGGTGGGTGCTAAGTGTGGGGGTGGTGGGTTAGTGTGGGGGTGGTGGGTGTTAAGTGTGGGGGTGGTGGGTTAGTGTGGGGGTGGTGGGTGTTAAGTGTGGCGGTGGTGGGTTAGTGTGGGGGTGGTGGGTGTTAAGTGTGGGGGTGGTGGGTTAGTGTGGGGGTGGTGGGTTAATGTGGGGGTAGTTGGTGTTAAGTGTGAGGGTGGTGGGTTAGTGTGGGGGTGGGTTAGTGTGAGGGTGGTGGGTGATAAGTGTGGGGGTGGTGGGTTAGTGTGCGGGTGGTGGGTTAATGTGGGGGTAGTGGGTGTTAAGTGTGGGGGTGGTGGGTTAGTGTGGGGGTGGTGGGTTAATGTGGGGGTAGTGGGTGTTAAGTGTGGGGGGGTTAGTGTGGGGGTGGTGGGTTAATGTGGGGGTAGTGGGTGTTAAGTGTGGGGGTGGGGGGTTAGTATGGGGGGTGGGTTAGTGTGGGGGTGGTGGGTGTAAGTGCATGTATGGGGGTATTTTACTCTGGATTTGATAAATTTCGTGACACAAACTTGGTAAGTAAATTAAGCTTACCTCAAGGAGGTGAATAAGACTGAGTCAAGACCTCCAGTGATGAGGCTAGTGGAGGTGCCCGTCTTCCACCTCCACTGCTGAAGTTACTCCAGTATCTACCTCCAGACAGTGTAGTGTCATCTGTACAAGGATAGACAAAGGTGCCAGTCTTCCAGTGTAGTGCCATCTGTACAAGGGTAGACGGAGGTGCCAGTCTTCCAGTGTAGTGCCATCTGTACAAGGGTAGACGGAGGTGCCAGTCTTCCAGTGTAGTGCCATCTGTATAAGGGTAGACGGAGGTGCCAGTCTTCCAGTGTAGTGCCATCTGTACAAGGGTAGACGGAGGTGCCAGTCTTCCAGTGTAGTGCCATCTGTATAAGGGTAGACGGAGGTGCCAGTCTTCCAGTGTAGTGCCATCTGTACAAGGGTAGACGGAGGTGCCAGTCTTCCAGAAAGTGTAGTGCCATCTGTACAAAGGTAGACGGAGGTGCCAGTCTTCTAGACAGTGTAGTGCCATCTGTATAAGGGTAGACGGAGGTGCCAGTCTTCCAGACAGTGTAGTGCCATCTGTACAAGGGTAGATGGAGGTGCCAGTCTTCCAGTGTAGTGCCATCTGTACAAGGGTAGACGGAGGTGCCAGTCTTCCAGACAGTGTAGTGCCATCTGTACAAAGGTAGACGGAGGTGCCAGTCTTCCAGACAGTGTAGTGCCATCTGTACAAGGGTAGACGGAGGTGCCAGTCTTCCAGACAGTGTAGTGCCATCTGTACAAGGGTAGACGGAGGTGCCAGTCTTCCACTCTACTGTTCAAGTACACAAGAGTTACCTGTGCGCCAGTAACAAAGGGTGATAAGGAAGTCATGTATAACTAATCTTATCAAGGGGGTGGGGGATGGGAGGGGAGAGGTTAGGGGGAAGGGTGGGGTTGAGGGGTAGGGGAGGGGAGAGGTGCGGGTGGGGTGGGGGCGAGTGGAGAGGGGAGGGAGGGGAGGGGAGGGGTCGGGAAGGGAGGGGAGGGGAAGGGTGGATTAGAGGGGTGTGGGGGAATGGTCATTGATGCCAACAGGTGATGTCTCTGAGTAACTCGTATCAGACTCTAGTAAGTTTATTTAGATACAGGTACACATAAGTACAATTATTATACGTAGTGTAAATTACCCACCAAGATAACCCAAAAAAGTCAAAGTGACTTGTTTCCATTGGGGTCCTTGTAATATTATTTAAAACTTAAAAGTTAAAACAGCTAAGTAACTCAACTATGTAAAAATCGGTTACGATAAAAGGAGATATACTAATAATAAGATAAACTGATCTGAGAGGGTCAGATCACAGTAATAAATATACGAATGTTAACTATACAATAAAATCACTCTCCTCCATTTCTGTAGCTTCATTCAGTAGGCTCCTTTTAGCTCTTCCTGGTGGCCTGGTGGCTAAAGCACTCGCTTCACACACGGAGAGCCCGGGTTCGATTCCCGACGGATGGAAACATTTCGACGCGTTTCCTTACACCTGTTGTCATGTTCATCTAGCAGCAAATAGGTACCTGGGTGTTAGTCGACTGGTGTGGGTCTTATCCTGGGGGAAAAGATTGAGGACCCCAATGGAAATAAGGTAGACAGTCCTCGATGACGCACTGACTTTCTTGGGTTATCCTGGGTGGCTAACCCTCCTTCGGTTAAAAATCCGAACGAAATCTTATCTTATCTTATCCTGAACCGGCTCATTCTATGACTGACTTTGACATGTATTGCTGTATAATATAATATGTTTGAAGCCTGACCACCTACTGTGGGTACTACAAAGTTGTGTCCTTCACTCTAGTACTATACTAGCTTGGTTCCCAACCTTGACAAACTTGGCAGCAAGATATTCTGGACACTGTGAGCAATTTTATAAACGTGATTTAACATCAGTTGTTTTACTCTGTCTTCAGTATTCAGCATATCCAGTTGTTGTAATTCATCCTGGCCAACATGTTCTCTTGGTCCCAGCTCCAGGATAAATCTTACCAGTTTGTTCTGGGTGATTTGCAGTCTGTCTGTCAGTTTTTTGTAAGGCAGAGTACCATGAAGAGCAAGAGTAATCTATATGGCATTGTATAAGTGCTAGACAGGGTCCTGCGAGCCTACAGACTGTGTTTGTCTGTAGAGGAACTTGACTGCACTGTACCTTATCAGTTCTCCTGACATACTTGGGTCAGAGGAGATTCCCAGATATTTCACTGAAGATACTGAAGTGATGGGCTCCCCATTACACCTTCTCAGTTATGTTTCGTGCCAGAGAGTATAGCTTCCGTTTTCCCGAGGTGTAACGATAGTTTGTTGTCTACTAGCCATTTGCTGCAGGACTAGTTTTAGTAAACTATACCACGGGCGGGGATAGAACCCGCCCGTGGTATGGTTCGTATCGTGTCATTACGATTTCGTGAGTCATGTTGACGGCTTTGAGGGGACTTGAGCTAGAGATCGTCACGGCCACGCTAGCTGGAGATTCGTCTGTAAAAACTTGCATTTGTGGTCACAGTGGTGCCTATGCTAACCTTCCTATGGTGTAGAAATATACCTAGTTGGGCGAATCTTATTGTGGCTAGCTGGTCCAGTGGCTAACGCGACGGTCTGGAGTTTTGAGACTCTCTGATCGCGGGTTCTATCCCCGCCCGTGGTATGGTTTGTTTGCAATCGTGTCATTACGATTTCGTGAGTCTAGTTCTAGTGATAGTACATTATCTATGTTTTGTGGGTCTTTACATGACACTAACAGAGCACTGTCATCTGAATACAGCAGAAGCTTACACTTGATACTGATGGACACGTCATTCACATAACAAAGGAACAATAAGGGACCCAGAATATTACGTTGAGGAATCCCACATGCTATCAGCAGAGGTTCTGATTCCGTGTTGTTGATTCTGACAAACCCTACGGGTTTAGCTCTTTCCATGTGTGTGTGAGAGAGAGAAACGCATGTGTTGAGCCCCTCCTTTCTTCCCTTCCTACAGGCTTTCATTCTCTCTCTCTCTCTCTCTCTCTCTCTCTCTCTCTCTCTCTCTCTCTCTCTCTCTCTCTCTCTCTCTCTCTCTCTCTCTCTCTCTCTCCCACCTTCCCTCACAGTGTCACTCTCTCCTGTCTTTCGTAATTACAAACATTCATTAAGGAATATGAGTTCACTTGGGAGAATTTTAATAGTAATTATAGAGGTATGTTCCTGGGGGTAGCTTGTGTGTACCCACCTATTTGTTGTTGTATGGGTCGATTCATGGCTCCTGGCCCCTCCTGTGTGTGTCTTCCTTGACTGTGTGTATGTTTTCTTCTTGTCAATCTCTTTGTTGATATGAATGTCTCTCGTAATCTGTCGCTCTCTCTGTATCTGTCTTTGTCTGTCTCTCTGTCAGTCTGTGTCTGTCTCACTCTCTCACACACACATCGAACATTTCTCTTGCTTTACTGCTCATCTCTCTCTCTCCCTCTCTCTCTCTCTCTCTCTCTCTCTCTCTCTCTCTCTCTCTCTCTCTCTCTCTCTCTCTCTCTCTCTCTCTCTCTCTCTCTCTCTCTCTCTCTCTCTCTCTCTCTCTCTCTCTCTCTCTCTCTCTCTCTCTCTCTCTCTCTCTGTCTCTCTCTCTCTCTCTCTCCCATACTGCCTGTTTCCTCTCCCTACAATCTCTCTATCTCTTCATCTCTTACTCTTCATCCCTGTCTCCTTCTCTAACCAGTCTGCTTATTTCTCTATCACTCCCAACTCACTTTTTCTTTCCTTTCCTCTCTCTCCCTCCCTGTATTCTATCCTTCCTGCCTCCCTCCCTCCCTGTATTCTATCCTCCCTCCCTCCCTCCCTCGCAGTACTCATCCCTACACACCAAGTCATCATCACCATCATCACCATCATCACCATCATCATCTTCACTTCATCAAGTCAAAAGCAACACCTTCCCGAGTCTTTCCTTTTCAACAATATTTCTTCTCTACGTTTTTCCATCTTTGATGTTCGTAAACACCAAGGGAGTTCTCTCACTCCTAACTTTACCCACACCAAAGTTAATGTACGACGCTGAGAGAGAGAGAGAGAGAGAGAGAGAGAGAGAGAGAGAGAGAGAGAGACAGACAGACAGACAGACAGACAGACAGACAGACAGACAGACAGATAGAGAGAGAGAGAGAGATTAAGGAAAACTTTCAGAATATTAACCGAGATGTGTGTCTTATATATATATATATATATATATATATATATATATATATATATATATATATATATATATATATATATATATATATATATATATATAATTTATATTATGTCTCGTTGTTTGATATTTGCTGAGATAAATTTTTAGTGTTCTGACAGTTTTTAAGATATGTTAAGAAAGACATTAGTTGAGCTGTTGTTGTTGGTCCCTTTGTGAGTCTTGTGAGGAGCAGGAGGGGAAATGGCTGATAAATAGGGAGAGTACATAACATTATCTGATGCCTGGATGTGAGGTGTGTCCTGGGCGAAACGTGAAACAGTAAAACCTTACATTCGAGTGAAACGTTGTCTCTGTTACCTCAGTTGGATATCCAGGTGTCCCAGTCACCGTCTCTGTCCTCAGCTGTGACAATCATCGACATACATTCAGGGATGATCCTGAGTACACACACTCAGAAGTGATAAGCACAGCCACTCAGTAATGATGAGTATACACGATACTGGTTAGTACACGCACTCAGTAATGATGAGTGTGTACTCATGTGTGACTCATCGCCTCACTCGTCTTGGCTGACGTTAAATCAGATGTCAGTACTGACTGAATTAGTCAGCTGCTCTCACCGGAGGGGGGGAAGGCAGGGGGCTTTGTCCCCTTCCCCCCAGGGGGGGAAAGGGATTTATTTGGCTTTTAACTCAACGGCGTTTTACGGAGGAAGGATTAACGGTGGAGGGGGAGGGGAGGGATGTGGGGGGTTCCTGTTATTGTGGAAGAGATGGAATGATGATTCTGTTGTTGCTATGACTGTTGTCTCTCTCTCTTCCATTTCCCGTTTGTTATTACTGTTGTTATCACCAGTCTTCCTCTTGTTCCCTGTTGTGGTTGTTCCCGTTGCTACGACCGTTATTCCTCTCTCCTCCATTCCCCCGTTGTTGCTGTTCTTACTGTTGTATATATATATATATATATATGTATGTATATATTCATATATATATATATATATATATATATATGTATATATATATATGTATATATATATATATATATATATATATATATATATGTCGTGCCGAATAGGCAGAACTTGCTATCTTGGCTTAAATATCAACGCTCATCTTGCCATATAGGACAAGCGAAAATTTGTGTATGCAATAATTTCGCCAAAATCATTCTGAACCTAACGAAAAAAATATATTTCACTGCGTTTGTTTAGTATTAAATTATTGTAAACAAATCTAAAATATATTTAGTTGGATTAGGTTAAAATAAATTGCGCTTGTTATAATAAGGTTAGGTAAGTTTTCTAAGATTTTTTTGTTGCAAAATTAAAAATTTTTACATTATCATTAATGAAAAAAATATATCTTTAAACGTATAAGAGAAAATTTCAGAAAGGACTTAATTTTAAATGAGTTCTTGCTAATTGACCAGTTTTACATATTCGGCACGACATATATATATATATATATATATATATATATATATATATATATATATATATATATATATATATATATATATATATATATATATATATATATATATATATGTATATATATATATATATATATATATATATATATATATATATATATATATATATATATATATTACCCTGTATAATATATAGCAGTTTATCCTGCATATTGCATATCACTTTCAATAATTATGCAAATCAGTCAGCATCAACTAGATTATATATATATGTGTGTGTGTGTGTGTGTGTGTGTGTATACTCACCTAATTGTACTCACCTAATAATGGCTGCAGGGGTCGAGACTCAGCTCCTGGCCTCGCCTCTTCACCGAGTGCTACTAGGTCCTTTCTTTCCCTGCTCTATGAGCTTTATCATACCTCATCTTAAAGCTATGTATGGTTCCTGCGCGCGCGCGCGTGTGTATGTGTGTGCAGACAGTCGCAGACAGGTGATCTTAACAATGGCACACAAGCCACGGTTGTTGACATTAGCTATATTCTGTATGTAAATGAGTCACTATTGTAATGTAACTTCTTACGTCACATCACCTGTTCCCGGCAGTTAGAAGCTTAGTGCTGACTATTAACTGTCTCCTAGTTATTTTACCTGAAGGTATCTACAAACTGTGTGAGCTACCCCACCCGACCACATATGTGGTGACGTGTGGGGGTGACCAGTGTGTGGTTGGCACCCCGTTGAGTCTCCCTCAGTCAGGCTGGTGCCACCACGCTGCCATACTCTGATACATTTACACTATTTCTCCTTTTGCTGCTCTTGTAACATTGCACAGCTGATGATGCACTGAGAAATGTGAAAATACTTGAGCTAAAGAATCCCCCCCCCTTCCCCCCCGTGGCTCGTCTTGCATTGTTAAGATCGCCCGTCTGCGATTGTTTTTTTTTTTGTATATATATATATATATATATATATATATATATATATATATATATATATATATATATATATATATATATATATATATATATATATAAATATATATATATATATATATATATATATATATATATATATATATATATATATATATATATATATATATATATATATATGTTTAGTTGTCTTGTTTGAAGTTGTTGTTGTTGTTTGTGGACGGAGGGTGAAGCCTACACCAGTCAGGCCCTCAGCTGGGTCACACGCAAGGGTTTAGCTCTTCGGTTAATGATAATTCTCGAAAATCTTAATAATTTCTCTTTTTCGAAGCCTATTATTTTTTTAATCCTCTCAAAATTATCCATTGTAAAGGTAGAATTTGCGGTTTGATGGATTACAGCCTATAAATGTGTGGAAAATTGTGCCTATGAG
>NC_091359.1:4993956-5013956 GCF_038502225.1 Cherax quadricarinatus | reverse complement strand
ACACAAAACCTCCTTTACCCCCTCTCTCCAACCTTTCCTAGGCCGACCCCTACCCCGCCTTCCTTCCACTACAGACTGATACACTCTTGAAGTCATTCTGTTTCGCTCCATTCTCTCTACATGTCCGAACCACCTCAACAACCCTTCCTCAGCCCTCTGGACAACAGTTTTGGTAATCCCGCACCTCCTCCTAACTTCCAAACTACGAATTCTCTGCATTATATTCACACCACACATTGCCCTCAGACATGACATCTCCACTGCCTCCAGCCTTCTCGCTGCAACATTCATCACCCATGCTTCACACCCATATAAGAGCGTTGGTAAAACTATACTCTCATACATTCCCCTCTTTGCCTCCAAGGACAAAGTTCTTTGTCTCCACAGACTCCTAAGTGCACCACTCACTCTTTTTCCCTCATCAATTCTATGATTCACCTCATCTTTCATAGACCCATCCGCTGACACGTCCACTCCCAAATATCTGAATACATTCACCTCCTCCATACTCTCTCCCTCCAATCTGATATTCAATCTTTCATCACCTAATCTTTTTGTTATCCTCATAACCTTACTCTTTCCTGTATTCACCTTTAATTTTCTTCTTTTGCACACCCTACCAAATTCATCCACTAATCTCTGCAACTTCTCTTCAGAATCTCCCAAGAGCACAGTGTCATCAGCAAAGAGCAGCTGTGACAACTCCCACTTTGTGTGTGATTCTTTATATTTTAACTCCACGCCTCTTGTCAAGACCCTTGCATTTACTTCTCTTACAACCCCATCCATAAATATATTAAACAACCACGGTGACATCACACATCCTTGTCTAAGGCCTACTTTTACTGGGAAATAATTTCCCTCTTTCCTACATATTCTAACTTGAGCCTCACTATCCTCGTAAAAACTCTTCACTGCTTTCAGTAACCTACCTCCTACACCATACACTTGCAACATCTGCCACATTGCCCCCCTATCCACCCTGTCATACGCCTTTTCCAAATCCATAAATGCCACAAAGACCTCTTTAGCCTTATCTAAATACTGTTCACTTATATGTTTCACTGTAAACACCTGGTCCACACACCCCCTACCTTTCCTAAAGCCTCCTTGTTCATCTGCTATCCTATTCTCCGTCTTACTCTTAATTCTTTCAATAATAACTCTACCATACACTTTACCAGGTATACTCAGCAGACTTATCCCCCTATAATTTTTGCACTCTCTTTTATCCCCTTTGCCTTTATACAAAGGAACTATGCATGCTCTCTGCCAATCCCTAGGTACCTTACCCTCTTCCATACATTTATTAAATAATTGCACCAACCACTCCAAAACTATATCCCCACCTGCTTTTACCATTTCTATCTTTATCCCATCAATCCCGGCTGCCTTACCCCCTTTCATTTTACCTACTGCCTCACGAACTTCCCCCACACTCACAACTGGCTCTTCCTCACTCCTGCAAGATGTTATTCGTCCTTGCCCTATACACGAAATCACAGCTTCCCTATCTTCATCAACATTTAACAATTCCTCAAAATATTCCCTCCGTCTTCCCAATACCTCTAACTCTCCATTTAATAACTCTCCTCTCCTATTTTTAACTGACAAATCCATTTGTTCTCTAGGCTTTCTTAACTTGTTAATCTCACTCCAAAACTTTTTCTTATTTTCAACAAAATTTGTTGATAACATCTCACCCACTCTCTCATTTGCTCTCTTTTTACATTGCTTCACCACTCTCTTAACCTCTCTCTTTTTCTCCATATACTCTTCCCTCCTTGCATCACTTCTACTTTGTAAAAACTTCTCATATGCTAACTTTTTCTCCCTTACTACTCTCTTTACATCATCATTCCACCAATCGCTCCTCTTCCCTCCCGCACCCACTTTCCTGTAACCACAAACTTCTGCTGAACACTCTAACACTACATTTTTAAACCTACCCCATACCTCTTCGACCCCATTGCCTATGCTCTCATTAGCCCATCTATCCTCCAATAGCTGTTTATATCTTACCCTAACTGCCTCCTCTTTTAGTTTATAAACCTTCACCTCTCTCTTCCCTGATGCTTCTATTCTCCTTGTATCCCATCTACCTTTTACTCTCAGTGTAGCTACAACTAGAAAGTGATCTGATATATCTGTGGCCCCTCTATAAACATGTACATCCTGAAGTCTACTCAACAGTCTTTTATCTACCAATACATAATCCAACAAACTACTGTCATTTCGCCCTACATCATATCTTGTATACTTATTTATCCTCTTTTTCTTAAAATATGTATTACCTATAACTAAACCCCTTTCTATACAAAGTTCAATCAAAGGGCTCCCATTATCATTTACACCTGGCACCCAAAACTTACCTACCACACCCTCTCTTAAAGTTTCTCCTACTTTAGCATTCAGGTCCCCTACCACAATTACTCTCTCACTTGGTTCAAAGGCTTAACATCTCCCAAAATCTCTCTCTCTCCTCTGCATTCCTCTCTTCTCCAGGTGCATACACGCTTATTATGACCCACTTCTCGCATCCAACCTTTACTTTAATCCACATAATTCTTGAATTTACACATTCATATTCTCTTTTCTCCTTCCATAACTGATCATTTAACATTACTGCTACCCCTTCCTTTGCTCTAACTCTCTCAGATACTCCAGATTTAATCCCATTTATTTCCCCCCACTGAAACTCTCCTACCCCCTTCAGCTTTGTTTCACTTAGGGGTAGGACATCCAACTTCTTTTCATTCATAACATCAGCAATCATCTGTTTCTTGTCATCCGCACTTCATCCACGCACATTTAAGCATCCCAGTTTTATAAAGTTTTTCTTCTTCTCTTTTTTAGTAAGGGTCTACAGGAGAAGGGGTTACTAGCCCATTGCTCCCGGCATTTTAGTCGCCTCATACGACACGCATGGCTTACGGAGGAAAGATTCTTTTCCACTTCCCCATGGACAATAGAAGAAATTAAAGAAGAACAAGAGCTATTTAGAAAAAGAAGAAAAACCTAGATGTATGTATATATATATGCATGTGTGTGTCTGTGAAGTGTGACCAAAGTGTAAGTAGGAGTAGCAAGATATCCCTGTTATCTAGCGTGTTTATGAGACAGAAAAAGAAACCAGCAATCCTACCATCATGCAAAACATTTACAGGTTTTTGTTTCACAGTCATCTGGCGGGACAGTAGTACTTCCCTGGGTGGTTGCTGTCTACCAACCTACTACCAATATATATATATATATATATATATATATATATATATATATATATATATATATATATATATATATATATATATGTTGTTGCTGCTAGTGTTACTGTTGTTGCTGCTAGTGTTACTGTTGTTGCTGCTAGTGTTACTGTTGCTGTTGCTAGTGTTACTGTTGCTGCTGCTAGTGTTACTGTTGTTGCTGCTAGTGTTACTGTTGCTGCTGCTAGTGTTACTGTTGCTGCTGCTAGTGTTACTGTTGCTGCTGCTAGTGTTACTGTTGCTGCTGCTAGTGTTAATGTTGCTGCTGCTAGTGTTGCTGTTGTTGCTGCTAGTGTTGCTGTTGTTGCTGCTAGTGTTACTGTTGTTGCTGCTAGTGTTACTGTTGCTGCTCCTAGTGTTACTGTTGCTGCTGCTAGTGTTACTGTTGTTGCTGCTAGTGTTACTGTTGCTGCTGCTAGTGTTACTGTTGTTGCTGCTAGTGTTACTGTTGTTGCTGCTAGTGCCACTGTTGTTGTTGCTAGTGTTGCTGTTGCTGCTGCTAGTGTTACTGTTGTTGCTGCTAGTGTTACTGTTGTTGCTGCTAGTGTTGCTGTTGTTGCTGCTAGTGTTACTGTTGCTCCTGCTAGTGTTACTGTTGCTGCTGCTAGTGTTACTGTTTCTCCTGCTAGTGTTACTGTTGCTGCTGCTAGTGTTACTGTTGCTCCTGCTAGTGTTACTGTTGCTGCTGCTAGTGTTACTGTTGCTCCTGCTAGTGTTACTGTTGCTGCTGCTAGTGTTACTGTTGTTGCTGCTAGTGTTACTGTTGCTGCTGCTAGTGTTACTGTTGCTGCTGCTAGTGTTACTGTTGTTGCTGCTAGTGTTACTGTTGTTGCTGCTAGTGTTACTGTTGTTGCTGCTAGTGTTACTGTTGCTGCTGCTAGTGTTACTGTTGCTGCTGCTAGTGTTACTTTTGCTGCTGCTAGTGTTACTGTTGCTGCTGCTAGTGTTACTGTTGCTCCTGCTAGTGTTACTGTTGCTGCTGCTAGTGTTACTGTTGCTCCTGCTAGTGTTCTGTTGCTGCTGCTAGTGTTCTGTTGCTGCTGCTAGTGTTCTGTTGCTGCTGCTAGTGTTCTGTTGCTGCTGCTAGTGTTCTGTTGCTGCTGCTAGTGTTCTGTTGCTGCTGCTAGTGTTCTGTTGCTGCTGCTAGTGTTGCTGTTGTTGCTGCTAGTGTTACTGTTGCTCCTGCTAGTGTTACTGTTGCCGCTGCTAGTGTTACTGTTGCTGCTGCTAGTTTTACTGTTGCTGCTGCTAGTGTTACTGTTGCTGCTGCTAGTGTTACTGTTGCTCCTGCTAGTGTCACTGTTGCTGCTGCTAGTGTTACTGTTGCTCCTGCTAGTGTTACTGTTGCTGCTGCTAGTGTTCTGTTGCTGCTGTTCTGTTGCTGCTGCTAGTGTTCTGTTGCTACTGCTGTTCTGTTGCTGCTGCTAGTGATCTGTTGCTGCTGCTAGTGTTTTGCTGCTGCTAGTGTTCGGTTGCTGCTGCTAGTGTTACTGTTGCTGCTGCTAGTGTTACTGTTGCTGCTGCTAGTGTTACTTTTGCTGCTGCTAGTGTTACTGTTGCTGCTGCTAGTGTTACTGTTGCTCCTGCTAGTGTTACTGTTGCTGCTGCTAGTGTTACTGTTGCTCCTGCTAGTGTTACTGTTGCTGCTGCTAGTGTTACTGTTGTTGCTGCTAGTGTTGCTGTTGCTGCTGCTAGTGTTGCTGTTGCTGCTGCTAGTGTTACTGTTGCTGCTGCTAGTGTTACTGTTGCTGCTGCTAGTGTTACTGTTGCTGCTGCTAGTGTTGCTGTTGTTGCTGCTGGTGTTACTGTTGCTAGTGCTAGTGTTACTGTTGCTGCTGCTAGTGTTACTGTTGCTGCTGCTAGTTTTACTGTTGCTGCTGCTAGTGTTACTGTTGCTGCTGCTAGTGTTACTGTTGCTCCTGCTAGTGTTACTGTTGCTGCTGCTAGTGTTACTGTTGCTCCTGCTAGTGTTACTGTTGCTGCTGCTAGTGTTACTGTTGCTGCTAGTGTTACTGTTGCTGCTGCTAGTGTTACTGTTGCTGCTGCTAGTGTTACTGTTGTTGCTGCTAGTGTTCTGTTGCTGCTGCTAGTGTTCTGTTGCTGCTGCTAGTGTTCTGTTGCTGCTGCTAGTGTTCTGTTGCTGCTGCTAGTGTTCTGCTGCTGCTAGTGTTCTGTTGCTGCTGCTAGTGTTCTGTTGCTGCTGCTAGTGTTCTGTTGCTGCTGCTAGTGTTCTGTTGCTGCTGCTAGTGTTCTGTTGCTGCTGCTAGTGTTCTGTTGTTGCTGCTAGTGTTCTGTTGCTGCTGCTAGTGTTCTGTTGCTGCTGCTAGTGTTCTGTTGCTGCTGCTAGTGTTCTGCTGCTGCTAGTGTTCTGTTGCTGCTGCTAGTGTTCTGTTGCTGCTGCTAGTGTTACTGTTTCTGCTGCTAGTGTTACTGTTTCTACTGCTAGTGTTACTGTTGCTGCTGCTAGTGTTACTGTTGTTGCTGCTAGTGTTACTGTTGCTGCTGCTAGTGTTACTGTTGTTGCTGCTAGTGTTACTGTTGCTGCTGCTAGTGTTACTGTTGCTGCTGCTAGTGTTACTGTTGCTGCTGCTAGTGTTACTGTTGCTGCTGCTAGTGTTACTGTTGCTGCTGCTAGTGTTACTGTTGTTGCTGCTAGTGTTACTGTTGCTGCTGCTAGTGTTACTGTTGTTGCTGCTACTGTTACTGTTGTTGCTGCTACTGTTACTGTTGTTGCTGCTACTGTTACTGTTGTTGCTGCTACTGTTACTGTTGTTGCTGCTACTGTTACTGTTGTTGCTGCTACTGTTACTGTTGTTGCTGCTACTGTTACTGTTGTTGCTGCTACTGTTACTGTTGTTGCTGCTACTGTTACTGCTACTGCTGGTACTGTTACTGTTTCTCCTGCTAGTGTTACTGTTGCTGCTGCTAGTGTTACTGTTGCTCCTGCTAGTGTTACTGTTGCTGCTGCTAGTGTTACTGTTGCTGCTGCTAGTGTTACTGTTGCTACTGCTAGTGTTACTGTTGTTGCTGCTAGTGTTGCTGTTGCTGCTGCTAGTGTTGCTGTTGCTGCTGCTAGTGTTACTGTTGCTGCTGCTAGTGTTACTGTTGCTGCTGCTAGTGTTACTGTTGCTGCTTCTAGTGTTGCTGTTGTTGCTGCTGGTGTTACTGTTGCTAGTGCTAGTGTTACTGTTGCTGCTGCTAGTGTTACTGTTGCTGCTGCTAGTTTTACTGTTGCTGCTGCTAGTGTTACTGTTGCTGCTGCTAGTGTTACTGTTGCTCCTGCTAGTGTTACTGTTGCTGCTGGTAGTGTTACTGTTGCTCCTGCTAGTGTTCTGTTGCTGCTGCTAGTGTTCTGCTGCTGCTAGTGTTCTGCTGCTGCTAGTGTTTGTTGCTGCTGCTAGTGTTCTGTTCTTGCTGCTAGTGATCTGTTGCTGCTGCTAGTGTTTTGCTGCTGCTAGTGTTCGGTTGCTGCTGCTTGTGTTCTGCTGCTGCTAGTGTTCTGTTGCTACTGCTAGTGTTCTGTTGCTGCTGCTAGTGTTCTGTTGCTGCTGCTAGTGTTCTGCTGCTGCTGCTAGTGTTCTGCTGCTGCTGCTAGTGTTCTGCTGCTAGTGTTCTGTTGCTGCTGCTAGTGTTCTGTTGCTGCTGCTAGTGTTACTGTTGCTGCTGCTAGTGTTACTGTTGCTGCTGCTAGTGTTACTGTTGCTGCTGCTAGTGTTACTGTTGCTGCTGCTAGTGTTACTGTTGTTGCTGCTAGTGTTACTGTTTCTGCTGCTAGTGTTACTGTTTCTACTGCTAGTGTTACTGTTGCTGCTGCTAGTGTTACTGTTGTTGCTGCTAGTGTTACTGTTGCTGCTGCTAGTGTTACTGTTGTTGCTGCTAGTGTTACTGTTGCTGCTGCTAGTGTTACTGTTGCTGCTGCTAGTGTTACTGTTGCTGCTGCTAGTGTTACTGTTGCTGCTGCTAGTGTTACTGGTGTTGCTGCTAGTGTTACTGTTTCTGCTGCTAGTGTTACTGTTTCTACTGCTAGTGTTACTGTTGCTGCTGCTAGTGTTACTGTTGTTGCTGCTAGTGTTACTGTTGCTGCTGCTAGTGTTACTGTTGCTGCTGCTAGTGTTACTTTTGTTGCTGCTAGTGTTACTGTTTCTGCTGCTAGTGTTACTGTTGTTGCTGCTAGTGTTACTGTTGTTGCTGCTAGTGTTACTGTTGCTGCTGCTAGTGTTACTGTTGTTGCTGCTAGTGTTACTGTTGCTGCTGCTAGTGTTACTGTTGCTGCTGCTAGTGTTACTGTTTCTACTGCTAGTGTTACTGTTGTTGCTGCTAGTGTTACTGTTGCTGCTGCTAGTGTTACTGTTGCTGCTGCTAGTGTTACTGTTGTTGCTGCTAGTGTTACTGTTTCTACTGCTAGTGTTACTGTTGTTGCTGCTAGTGTTACTGTTGTTGCTGCTAGTGTTACTGTTGCTGCTGCTAGTGTTACTGTTTCTACTGCTAGTGTTACTGTTGTTGCTGCTAGTGTTACTGTTGCTCCTGCTAGTGTTACTGTTGCTGCTGCTAGTGTTACTGTTGCTGCTGCTAGTGTTACTGTTGCTGCTGCTAGTGTTACTGTTGCTGCTGCTAGTGTTACTGTTGCTGCTGCTAGTGTTACTGTTGATGCTGCTAGTGTTACTGTTGCTGCTGCTAGTGTTACTGTTTCTACTGCTAGTGTTACTGTTGCTGCTGCTAGTGTTACTGTTGCTGCTGCTAGTGTTACTGTTGCTGCTGCTAGTGTTACTGTTTCTACTGCTAGTGTTACTGTTGTTGCTGCTAGTGTTACTGTTGCTGCTGCTAGTGTTACTGTTGCTGCTGCTAGTGTTGCTGTTGCTGCTGCTAGTGTTACTGTTGCTGCTGCTAGTGTTACTGTTGATGCTGCTAGTGTTACTGTTGCTGCTGCTAGTGTTACTGTTTCTACTGCTAGTGTTACTGTTGTTGCTGCTAGTGTTACTGTTGCTGCTGCTAGTGTTACTGTTGCTGCTAGTGTTACTGTTGTTGCTGCTAGTGTTACTGTTGCTGCTGCTAGTGTTACTGTTGCTGCTGCTAGTGTTACTGTTTCTACTGCTAGTGTTACTGTTGTTGCTGCTAGTGTTACTGTTGCTGCTGCTAGTGTTACTGTTGCTGCTAGTGTTACTGTTGTTGCTGCTAGTGTTACTGTTGCTGCTGCTAGTGTTACTGTTGCTGCTAGTGTTACTGTTGTTGCTGCTAGTGTTACTGTTGCTGCTGCTAGTGTTACTGTTGCTGCTGCTAGTGTTACTGTTTCTACTGCTAGTGTTACTGTTGTTGCTGCTAGTGTTACTGTTGCTGCTGCTAGTGTTCTGCTGCTGCTGCTGCTAGTGTTCTGTTGCTGCTAGTGTTCTGTTGCTGCTGCTAGTGTTCTGTTCTTGCTGCTAGTGTTCTGTTGTTGCTGCTAGTGTTCTGTTGCTGCTGCTAGTGTTTTGCTGTTGCTAGTGTTCGGTTGTTGCTGCTAGTGTTCTGTTGCTGCTGCTAGTGTTCTGTTGCTGCTGCTAGTGTTCTGCTGCTGCTGCTAGTGTTCTGTTGCTGCTGCTAGTGTTCTGTTGCTGCTGCTAGTGTTCTGTTGCTGCTGCTAGTGTTCTGCTGCTGCAGCTAGTGTTCTGTTGCTGCTAGTGTTCTGCTGCTGCTGCTAGTGTTCTGCTGCTGCTAGTGTTCTGTTGCTGCTGCTAGTGTTCTGTTGCTGCTGCTAGTGTTCTGTTGCTGCTAGTGTTCTGTTGTTGCTGCTAGTGTTACTGTTGCTGCTGCTAGTGTTACTGTTGCTGCTGCTAGTGTTACTGTTTCTACTGCTAGTGTTACTGTTGTTGCTGCTAGTGTTACTGTTGTTGCTGCTAGTGTTACTGTTGCTGCTGCTAGTGTTACTGTTTCTACTGCTAGTGTTTCTGTTGTTGCTGCTAGTGTTACTGTTGCTGCTGCTAGTGTTACTGTTGCTGCTAGTGTTACTGTTGTTGCTGCTAGTGTTACTGTTGCTGCTGCTAGTGTTACTGTTGCTGCTGCTAGTGTTACTGTTTCTACTGCTAGTGTTACTGTTGTTGCTGCTAGTGTTACTGTTGTTGCTGCTAGTGTTACTGTTGCTGCTGCTAGTGTTACTGTTGCTGCTGCTAGTGTTACTGTTGCTGCTGCTAGTGTTACTGTTGCTGCTGCTAGTGTTACTGTTGAGCACAGATTTCTCCACACCATGTATTCAGTGGTACTTTGATAATCTTAGAGACTGAGAGAGAGAATATTCAGTACTAGTAATGTTGAAGTAATGTTACAAGTTGTGTCAACATTGTCTTAAGTGACGGTAGTAAGTCTTTTAATAAAGAAATTTATATTCACAATTATTCTTTCCTCTCTCGCCCAGCCTTTATTCTCTCGCCCAGCCTTTATTCTCTTGCCCAGCCTTTATTCTCTTGCCCAGCCTTTATTCTCTCGCCCAGCCTTTATTCTCTTGCCCAGCCTTTATTCTCTTGCCCAGCCTTTATTCTCTTGCCCGGCCTTTATTCTCTTGCCCAGCCTTTATTCTCTTGCCCAGCCTTTATTCTCTTGCCCAGCCTTTATTCTCTTGCCCAGCCTTTATTCTCTTGCCCGGCCTTTATTCTCTTGCCTAGCCCAGCCTTTATTCTCTTGCCCAGCCTTTATTCTCTTGCCCAGCCTTTATTCTCTTGCCCAGCCTTTATTCTCTTGCCCGGCCTTTATTCTCTTGCCCAGCATTTATTCTCTTGCCCAGCCTTTATTCTCTTGCCCAGCCTTTATTCTCTTGCCCAGCCTTTATTCTCTTGCCCGGCCTTTATTCTCTTGCCCAGCCTTTATTCTCTTTCCCGGCCTTTATTCTCTTGCCCAGCCTTTATTTTCTTGCCCAGCCTTTATTCTCTTGCCCAGCCTTTATTCTCTTGCCCTGCCTTTATTCTCTTGCCCAGCCTTTATTCTCTTGCCCAGCCTTTATTCTCTTGCCCGGCCTTTATTCTCTTGCCCAGCCTTTATTCTCTTGCCCAGCCTTTATTCTCTTGCCCAGCCTTTATTCTCTTGCCCAGCCTTTATTCTCTTGCCCAGCCTTTATTCTCTTGCCCAGCCTTTATTCTCTTGCCCGGCCTTTATTCTCTTGCCCAGCCTTTATTCTCTTGCCCAGCCTTTATTCTCTTGCCCAGCCTTTATTCTCTTGCCCAGCCTTTATTCTCGCGCCCAGCCTTTATTCTCTTGCCCGGCCTTTATTATCTTGCCCGGCCTTTATTCTCTTGCCCAGCCTTTATTCTCTTGCCCAGTCTTTATTCTCTTGCCCAGCCTTTATTCTCTTGCCCAGCCTTTATTCTCGCGCCCAGCCTTTATTCTCTTGCCCGGCCTTTATTCTCTTGCCCAGCCTTTATTCTCTTGCCCAGCCTTTATTCTCTTCCCCAGCCTTTATTCTCTTGCCCAGCCTTTATTCTCTTGCCCGGCCTTTATTCTCTTGCCCGGCCTTTATTCTCTTGCCCAGCCTTTATTCTCTTGCCCAGCCTTTATTCTCTTGCCCAGCCTTTATTCTCTTGCCCGGCCTTTATTCTCTTGCCCAGCCTTTATTCTCTTGCCCGGCCTTTATTCTCTTGCCCAGCCTTTATTCTCTTGCCCGGCCTTTATTCTCTTGCCCGGCCTTTATTCTCTTGCCCGGCCTTTATTCTCTTGCCCTGCCTTTATTCTCTTGCCCGGCCTTTATTCTTTTGCCCGGCCTTTATTCTCTTGCCCAGCCTTTATTATCTTGCCCAGCCTTTATTTTCTTGCCCAGCCTTTATTCTCTTGCTCGGCCTTTATTCTCTTGCCCGGCCTTTATTCTCTTGCCCAGCCTTTATTCTCTTGCCCGGCCTTTATTCTCTTGCCCAGCATTTATTCTCTTGCCCGGCCTTTATTCTCTTGCCCAGCCTTTATTCTCTTGCCCAGCCTTTATTCTCTTGCCCAGCCTTTATTCTCTTGCCCAGCCTTTATTCTCTTGCCCAGCCTTTATTCTGTTGCCCGGCCTTTATTCTCTTGCCCAGCCTTTATTCTGTTGCCCGGCCTTTATTCTCTTGCCCAGCCTTTATTCTGTTGCCCGGCCTTTATTCTCTTGCCCAGCCTTTATTCTCTTGCCCAGCCTTTATTCTCTTGCCCGGCCTTTATTCTCTTGCCCAGCCTTTATTCTCTTGCCCGGCCTTTATTCTCTTGCCCGGCCTTTATTCTCTTGCCCAGCCTTTATTCTCTTGCCCTGCCTTTATTCTCTTGCCCAGCCTTTATTCTCTTGCCCGGCCTTTATTCTCTTGCCCGGCCTTTATTCTCTTGCCCAGCCTTTATTCTCTTGCCCTGCCTTTATTCTCTTGCCCAGCCTTTATTCTCTTGCCCGGCCTTTATTCTCTTGCCCAGCCTTTATTCTCTTGCCCTGCCTTTATTCTCTTGCCCAGCCTTTATTCTCTTGCCCGGCCTTTATTCTCTTGCCCGGCCTTTATTCTCTTGCCCAGCCTTTATTCTCTCGCCCAGCCTTTATTCTCTTGCCCAGCCTTTATTCTCTTGCCCAGCCTTTATTCTCTTGCCCGGCCTTTATTCTCTTGCCCGGCCTTTATTCTCTTGCCCGGCCTTTATTCTCTTGCCCGGCCTTTATTCTCTTGCCCGGCCTTTATTCTCTTGCCCGGCCTTTATTCTCTTGCCCGGCCTTTATTCTCTTGCCCGGCCTTTATTCTCTTGCCCGGCCTTTATTCTCTTGCCCGGCCTTTATTCTCTTGCCCGGCCTTTATTCTCTTGCCCGGCCTTTATTCTCTTGCCCAGCCTTTATTCTCTCGTCCAGCCTTTATTCTCTCGCCCAGCCTTTATTCTCTTGCCCGGCCTTTATTCTCTTGCCCGGCCTTTATTCTCTTGCCCGGCCTTTATTCTCTTGCCCGGCCTTTATTCTCTTGCCCGGCCTTTATTCTCTTGCCCAGCCTTTATTCTCTCGCCCAGCCTTTATTCTCTTGCCCAGCCTTTATTCTCTCGCCCAGCCTTTATTCTCTTGCCCAGCCTTTATTCTCTCGCCCAGCCTTTATTCTCTCGCCCAGCCTTTATTCTCTTGCCCGGCCTTTATTCTCTTGCCCGGCCTTTATTCTCTTGCCCGGCCTTTATTCTCTTGCCCAGCCTTTATTCTCTCGCCCAGCCTTTATTCTCTTGCCCGGCCTTTATTCTCTTGCCCAGCCTTTATTCTCTTGCCCCGCCTGTATTCTCTCGCCCAGCCTTTATTCTCTTGCCCAGCCTTTATTCTCTTGCCCGGCATTTATTCTCTTGCCCGGCCTTTATTCTCTTGCCCGGCCTTTATTCTCTTGCCCGGCCTTTATTCTCTTGCCCAGCCTTTATTCTCTCGCCCAGCCTTTATTCTCTTGCCCGGCCTTTATTCTCTCGCCCAGCCTTTATTCTCTTGCCCAGCCTTTATTCTCTCGCCCAGCCTTTATTCTCTTGCCCGGCCTTTATTCTCTTGCCCGGCCTTTATTCTCTCGCCCAGCCTTTATTCTCTTGCCCGGTTTTTATTCTCTTGCCCGGCCTTTATTCTCTTGCCCGGCCTTTATTCTCTTGCCCGGCCTTTATTCTCTTGCCCAGCCTTTATTCTCTTGCCCAGCCTTTATTCTCTTGCCCGGCCTTTATTCTCTTGCCCGGCCTTTATTCTCTTGCCCGGCCTTTATTCTCTTGCCCGGCCTTTATTCTCTTGCCCAGCCTTTATTCTCTCGCCCAGCCTTTATTCTCTTGCCCAGCCTTTATTCTCTCGCCCAGCTTTTATTCTCTCGCCCAGCCTTTATTCTCTTGCCCGGCCTTTATTCTCTTGCCCGGCCTTTATTCTCTTGCCCGGCCTTTATTCTCTTGCCCGGCCTTTATTCTCTTGCCCGGCCTTTATTCTCTTGCCCGGCCTTTATTCTCTTGCCCAGCCTTTATTCTCTTGCCCGGCCTTTATTCTCTTGCCCAGCCTTTATTCTCTTGCCCAGCCTTTATTCTCTTGCCCGGCCTTTATTCTCTCGCCCAGCTTTTATTCTCTCGCCCAGCCTTTATTCTCTTGCCCGGCCTTTATTCTCTTGCCCGGCCTTTATTCTCTTGCCCGGCCTTTATTCTCTTGCCCGGCCTTTATTCTCTTGCCCGGCCTTTATTCTCTCGCCCAGCCTTTATTCTCTTGCCCGGCCTTTATTCTCTTGCCCGGCCTTTATTCTCTCGCCCAGCCTTTATTCTCTTGCCCGGCCTTTATTCTCTTGCCCGGCCTTTATTCTCTTGCCCGGCCTTTATTCTCTTGCCCGGCCTTTATTCTCTTGCCCGGCCTTTATTCTCTTGCCCAGCCTTTATTCTCTCGCCCAGCCTTTATTCTCTTGCCCAGCCTTTATTCTCTTGCCCAGCCTTTATTCTCTTGCCCAGCTTTTATTCTCTTGCCCGGCCTTTATTCTCTCGCCCAGCCTTTATTCTCTTGCCCGGCCTTTATTCTCTTGCCCGGCCTTTATTCTCTTGCCCGGCCTTTATTCTCTTGCCCGGCCTTTATTCTCTTGCCCAGCCTTTATTCTCTCGCCCAGCCTTTATTCTCTTGCCCGGCCTTTATTCTCTTGCCCGGCCTTTATTCTCTCGCCCAGCCTTTATTCTCTTGCCCAGCCTTTATTCTCTTGCCCAGCCTTTATTCTCTTGCCCAGCCTTTATTCTCTTGCCCGGCCTTTATTCTCTTGCCCAGCCTTTATTCTCTTGCCCAGCCTTTATTCTCTTGCCCAGCCTTTATTCTCTTGCCCAGCCTTTATTCTCTTGCCCAGCCTTTATTCTCTTGCCCGGCCTTTATTCTCTCGCCCAGCTTTTATTCTCTCGCCCAGCCTTTATTCTCTTGCCCGGCCTTTATTCTCTTGCCCGGCCTTTATTCTCTTGCCCGGCCTTTATTCTCTTGCCCGGCCTTTATTCTCTTGCCCGGCCTTTATTCTCTCGCCCAGCCTTTATTCTCTTGCCCGGCCTTTATTCTCTTGCCCGGCCTTTATTCTCTCGCCCAGCCTTTATTCTCTTGCCCGGCCTTTATTCTCTTGCCCGGCCTTTATTCTCTTGCCCGGCCTTTATTCTCTTGCCCGGCCTTTATTCTCTCGCCCGGCCTTTATTCTCTTGCCCAGCCTTTATTCTCTCGCCCAGCCTTTATTCTCTTGCCCAGCCTTTATTCTCTTGCCCAGCCTTTATTCTCTTGCCCAGCTTTTATTCTCTTGCCCGGCCTTTATTCTCTCGCCCAGCCTTTATTCTCTTGCCCGGCCTTTATTCTCTTGCCCGGCCTTTATTCTCTTGCCCGGCCTTTATTCTCTTGCCCGGCCTTTATTCTCTTGCCCAGCCTTTATTCTCTTGCCCAGCCTTTATTCTCTTGCCCGGCCTTTATTCTCTTGCCCGGCCTTTATTCTCTCGCCCAGCCTTTATTCTCTTGCCCAGCCTTTATTCTCTTGCCCAGCCTTTATTCTCTTGCCCAGCCTTTATTCTCTTGCCCGGCCTTTATTCTCTTGCCCAGCCTTTATTCTCTTGCCCAGCCTTTATTCTCTTGCCCAGCCTTTATTCTCTTGCCCAGCCTTTATTCTCTTGCCCAGCCTTTATTCTCTCGCCCAGCCTTTATTCTCTTGCCCGGCCTTTATTCTCTTGCCCGGCCTTTATTCTCTCGCCCAGCCTTTATTCTCTTGCCCAGCCTTTATTCTCTTGCCCAGCCTTTATTCTCTTGCCCAGCCTTTATTCTCTTGCCCGGCCTTTATTCTCTCGCCCAGCCTTTATTCTCTTGCCCGGCCTTTATTCTCTTGCCCGGCCTTTATTCTCTTGCCCGGCCTTTATTCTCTTGCCCGGCCTTTATTCTCTTGCCCAGCCTTTATTCTCTCGCCCAGCCTTTATTCTCTTGCCCGGCCTTTATTCTCTTGCCCCACCTTTATTCTCTCGCCCAGCCTTTATTCTCTTGCCCGGCCTTTATTCTCTTGCCCGGCCTTTATTCTCTTGCCCAGCCTTTATTCTCTCGCCCAGCCTTTATTCTCTTGCCCAGCCTTTATTCTCTTGCCCGGCCTTTATTCTCTTGCCCGGCCTTTATTCTCTCGCCCAGCCTTTATTCTCTTGCCCGGCCTTTATTCTCTTGCCCGGCCTTTATTCTCTCGCCCAGCCTTTATTCTCTCGCCCAGCCTTTATTCTCTTGCCCAGTCTTTATTCTCTTGCCCGGCCTTTATTCTCTTGCCCGGCCTTTATTCTCTTGCCCGGCCTTTATTCTCTTGCCCAGCCTTTATTCTCTTGCCCGGCCTTTATTCTCTCGCCCAGCCTTTATTCTCTTGCCCGGCCTTTATTCTCTTGCCCGGCCTTTATTCTCTTGCCCAGCCTTTATTCTCTCGCCCAGCCTTTATTCTCTCGCCCAGCCTTTATTCTCTTGCCCAGTCTTTATTCTCTTGCCCGGCCTTTATTCTCTTGCCCAGCCTTTATTCTCTTGCCCAGCCTTTATTCTCTTGCCCAGCCTTTATTCTCTCGCCCAGCCTTTATTCTCTCGCCCAGCCTTTATTCTCTTGCCCAGCCCTTATTCTCTTGCCCGGCTTTTATTCTCTTGCCCGGCCTTTATTCTCTTGCCCAGCCTTTATTCTCTTGCCCAGCCTTTATTCTCTTGCCCGGCCTTTATTCTCTTGCCCAGCCTTTATTCTCTTGCCCAGCCTTTATTCTCTTGCCCAGCCTTTATTCTCTCGCCCAGCCTTTATTCTCTCGCCCAGCCTTTATTCTCTTGCCCAGCCTTTATTCTCTTGCCCGGCCTTTATTCTCTTGCCCGGATTTTATTCTCTCGCCCAGCCTTTATTCTCTCGCCCAGCCTTTATTCTCTTGCCCAGCCTTTATTCTCTTGCCCAGCCTTTATTCTCTCGCCCAGCCTTTATTCTCTCGCCCAGCCTTTATTCTCTTGCCCAGCCTTTATTCTCTTGCCCAGTCTTTATTCTCTTGCCCGGCCTTTATTCTCTTGCCCAGCCTTTATTCTCTTGCCCAGCCTTTATTCTCTTGCCCAGCCTTTATTCTCTCGCCCAGCCTTTATTCTCTTGCCCAGCCTTTATTCTCTTGCCCGGCCTTTATTCTCTTGCCCAGCTTTTATTCTCTCGCCCAGCCTTTATTCTCTTGCCCGGCCTTTATTCTCTCGCCCAGCCTTTATTCTCTCGCCCAGCCTTTATTCTCTCGCCCAGCCTTTATTCTCTTGCCCAGCCTTTATTCTCTTGCCCGGCCTTTATTCTCTTGCCCAGCTTTTATTCTCTCGCCCAGCCTTTATTCTCTTGCCCGGCCTTTATTCTCTTGCCCGGCCTTTATTCTCTTGCCCGGCCTTTATTCTCTTGCCCGGCCTTTATTCTCTTGCCCAGCCTTTATTCTCTCGCCCAGCCTTTATTCTCTTGCCCAGCCTTTATTCTCTTGCCCAGCCTTTATTCTCTTGCCCGGCCTTTATTCTCTCGCCCAGCCTTTATTCTCTTGCCCAGCCTTTATTCTCTTGCCCGGCCTTTATTCTCTTGCCCGGCCTTTATTCTCTTGCCCAGCCTTTATTCTCTTGCCCAGCCTTTATTCTCTTGCCCAGCCTTTATTCTCTTGCCCAGCCTTTATTCTCTTGCCCAGCCTTTATTCTCTTGCCCGGCCTTTATTCTCTTGCCCGGCCTTTATTCTCTTGCCCAGCCTTTATTCTTTTGCCCAGTCTTTATTCTCTTGCCCAGCCTTTATTCTCTCGCCCAGCCTTTATTCTCTTGCCCAGCCTTTATTCTCTTGCCCGGCCTTTATTCTCTTGCCCGGCCTTTATTCTCTTGCCCGGCCTTTATTCTCTTGCCCAGCCTTTATTCTCTTGCCCGGCCTTTATTCTCTTGCCCAGCCTTTATTCTCTTGCCCAGCCTTTATTCTCTTGCCCAGCCTTTATTCTCTTGCCCGGCCTTTATTCTCTTGCCCGGCCTTTATTCTCTTGCCCGGCCTTTATTCTCTTGCCCGGCCTTTATTCTCTTGCCCGGCCTTTATTCTCTTGCCCAGCCTTTATTCTCTTGCCCAGCCTTTATTCTCTTGCCCGGCCTTTATTCTCTTGCCCAGCCTTTATTCTCTTGCCCAGCCTTTATTCTCTTGCCCAGCCTTTATTCTCTTGCCCGGCCTTTATTCTCTCGCCCAGCCTTTATTCTCTCGCCTAGCCTTTATTCTCTTGCCCGGCCTTTATTCTCTTGCCCGGCCTTTATTCTCTTGCCCGGCCTTTATTCTCTCGCCCAGCCTTTATTCTCTCGCCCAGCCTTTATTCTCTTGCCCAGCCTTTATTCTCTTGCCCGGCCTTTATTCTCTTGCCCGGCCTTTATTCTCTTGCCCGGCCTTTATTCTCTCGCCCAGCCTTTATTCTCTCGCCCAGCCTTTATTCTCTTGCCCAGCCTTTATTCTCTTGCCCAGCCTTTATTCTCTTGCCCGGCCTTTATTCTCTTGCCCGGCCTTTATTCTCTTGCCCAGCCTTTATTCTCTTGCCCAGCCTTTATTCTCTCGCCCAGCCTTTATTCTCTTGCCCGGCCTTTATTCTCTTGCCCGGCCTTTATTCTCTTGCCCGGCCTTTATTCTCTTGCCCGGCCTTTATTCTCTCGCCCAGCCTTTATTCTCTCGCCCAGCCTTTATTCTCTTGCCCAGCCTTTATTCTCTCGCCCAGCCTTTATTCTCTCGCCCAGCCTTTATTCTCTTGCCCGGCCTTTATTCTCTTGCCCAGCCTTTATTCTCTTGCCCGGCCTTTATTCTCTTGCCCGGCCTTTATTCTCTTGCCCAGCCTTTATTCTCTCGCCCAGCCTTTATTCTCTTGCCCAGCCTTTATTCTCTTGCCCAGCCTTTATTCTCTTGCCCGGCCTTTATTCTCTTGCCCGGCCTTTATTCTCTTGCCCGGCCTTTATTCTCTTGCCCAGCCTTTATTCTCTCGCCCAGCCTTTATTCTCTTGCCCAGCCTTTATTCTCTTGCCCGGCCTTTATTCTCTCGCCCAGCCTTTATTCTCTTGCCCGGCCTTTATTCTCTTGCCCAGCCTTTATTCTCTTGCCCGGCCTTTATTCTTATGCCCAGCCTTTATTCTCTTGCCCGGCCTTTATTCTCTCGCCCAGCCTTTATTCTCTTGCCCGGCCTTTATTCTCTTGCCCAGCCTTTATTCTCTTGCCCGGCCTTTATTCTCTCGCCCAGCCTTTATTCTCTTGCCCGGCCTTTATTCTCTTGCCCAGCCTTTATTCTCTTGCCCGGCCTTTATTCTCTTGCCCGGCCTTTATTCTCTTGCCCGGCCTTTATTCTCTTGCCCAGCCTTTATTCTCTTGCCCGGCCTTTATTCTCTTGCCCAGCCTTTATTCTCTTGCCCGGCCTTTATTCTCTCGCCCAGCCTTTATTCTCTTGCCCGGCCTTTATTCTCTTGCCCAGCCTTTATTCTCTTGCCCGGCCTTTATTCTCTCGCCCAGCCTTTATTCTCTTGCCCGGCCTTTATTCTCTTGCCCAGCCTTTATTCTCTTGCCCGGCCTTTATTCTCTCGCCCAGCCTTTATTCTCTTGCCCGGCCTTTATTCTCTTGCCCAGCCTTTATTCTCTTGCCCGGCCTTTATTCTCTTGCCCGGCCTTTATTCTCTTGCCCAGCCTTTATTCTCTCGCCCAGCCTTTATTCTCTTGCCCAGCCTTTATTCTCTTGCCCGGCCTTTATTCTCTCGCCCAGCCTTTATTCTCTTGCCCGGCCTTTATTCTCTTGCCCAGCCTTTATTCTCTTGCCCGGCCTTTATTCTCTTGCCCAGCCTTTATTCTCTTGCCCGGCCTTTATTCTCTCGCCCAGCCTTTATTCTCTTGCCCGGCCTTTATTCTCTTGCCCAGCCTTTATTCTCTTCCCCGGCCTTTATTCTCTCGCCCAGCCTTTATTCTCTTGCCCGGCCTTTATTCTCTTGCCCAGCCTTTATTCTCTTGCCCGGCCTTTATTCTCTTGCCCAGCCTTTATTCTCTTGCCCAGCCTTTATTCTCTCGCCCAGCCTTTATTCTCTTGCCCGGCCTTTATTCTCTTGCCCAGCCTTTATTCTCTTGCCCGGCCTTTATTCTCTTGCCCCGCCTTATTCTCTTGCCCAGCCTTTATTCTCTTGCCCGGCCTTTATTCTCTTGCCCAGCCTTTATTCTCTTGCCCGGCCTTTATTCTCTTGCCCAGCCTTTATTCTCTTGCCCGGCCTTTATTCTCTCGCCCAGCCTTTATTCTCTTGCCCGGCCTTTATTCTCTTGCCCAGCCTTTATTCTCTTGCCCGGCCTTTATTCTCTCGCCCAGCCTTTATTCTCTTGCCCGGCCTTTATTCTCTTGCCCAGCCTTTATTCTCTTGCCCGGCCTTTATTCTCTTGCCCAGCCTTTATTCTCTTGCCCAGCCTTTATTCTCTTGCCCGGCCTTTATTCTCTTGCCCAGCCTTTATTCTCTTGCCCGGCCTTTATTCTCTCGCCCAGCCTTTATTCTCTTGCCCGGCCTTTATTCTCTTGCCCAGCCTTTATTCTCTTGCCCGGCCTTTATTCTCTCGCCCAGCCTTTATTCTCTTGCCCGGCCTTTATTCTCTTGCCCAGCCTTTATTCTCTTGCCCGGCCTTTATTCTCTCGCCCAGCTTTTATTCTCTTGCCCAGCCTTTATTCTCTTGCCCGGCCTTTATTCTCTTGCCCAGCCTTTATTCTCTTGCCCAGCCTTTATTCTCTCGCCCAGCCTTTATTCTCTCGCCCAGCCTTTATTCTCTTGCCCAGCCTTTATTCTCTTGCCCAGCCTTTATTCTCTTGCCCAGCCTTTATTCTCT